>NC_081419.1:103929265-104179265 GCF_949786415.1 Peromyscus eremicus
ATATAACAAACTGTTTTAGTTTCGTTTTTACTGCTGTGATAAACACCATGATCAAAATCAACGCGAGGAGGAAAGGGTTTGTTTGTCTTACACATCCCAATCATGATCTATCACTGGGGGAAGCCGATGCAGAAATTCAAGCAAGATAGAAACCTTTAAGCAGGAACTGAATGAGAGACCATGGAGGAATACTGCTTATGAGTTTGATCTTCATGGCTGGCTCAGTTTGCTTTCTTTTTGTTTGTTTGTTTGTTTGTTTGTTTGTTTGTTTGTTTGTTTGTTTTGAGACAGGGTTTCTCTGTAGCTTTGGAGCCTGTCCTGGACTAGCTCTGTAGACCAGGCTGTCCTCGAACTCACAGAGATCTGCCTGCCTCTGCCTCCCGAGTGCTGGGATTACAGGCGTGCACCACCACCACCCGGCTTCAGTTTGCTTTCTTATACAACCCAGGACCCATCTTCCCAGGCAGCCTCAGCCACATCAACCATTAATCAAGAAAATGATCCACAGACATGCCCACAGATTAGTTGAATGGGGAAAATTTACCAACTGAAATTTCCTCTTCCCAGGTGACTCTAACTTGTATCAAGTTAACATGAACTAACCTACACTCATATGTGTAGCCAACGCCATGCTAACTAGAGGAAAATGCCAAGGACTTCATTAGTATCAGGAGCTTGACCAGGATGTTTATATGCTCTCCACTAGATTGAATGTGCTAAATTGAAGCTTTAGCTAGAACAGTAAGACAAGAGAAGGAAATAATAGGAAAACAAACAGAAAAGAAAAATAATCAAAGTACCCCTTTTACACATCATATAATCCTACACATAAGAGACCCTAAATACTTTACCGGAAAACTCGTGGAGCTGATGAACACTTTCAGTGACAGGCAGAAGACAACATTAACAACCAAAACTTGGTGGCCTTCCTGCATGACAATGACAAATATAGAGAGAAGGAAATTGAGGAGACAAACTCAGTCACAATTTCTTAAAAGAAGGAAAAAAAGAGAAAGAAAAAAGAGAACCCAGGCAAGGGGGGAAAAAGGCCTGCATAGAAAGAATTTTTATTATTATTATTATTATTATTAATTTTTTTTGGTTTTTTGAGACAGGGTTTCTCTGTGTAGCTTTGTGCCTTTCCTGGAACTCGCTTTGTAGACCAGGCTGGCCTCAAACTCACAGAGATCCGCCTGCCTCTGCCTCCCGAGTGCTGGGATTAAAGGCATGCGCCACCACCACCCGGCCTTAGAAAGAATTTTAAAACATTGATGAAATAAATTAAAGAAGACATTAAATTATGATAATCTATTTAAACATAATTTTGATGCATCTACGTGAAGGTACCTTGTATAGGTGGACAAACCTTCTCCTAGAAGCTACAGATCTTTAAGTTATGGTCCCAGTGCCAGGTATAGGCTTCCTGGGGCCTCCAAAACAATGCATGCAATTACCATTGTGATCAGTTGCCCACCATAAATAGATAACAAGACTCTATTGCTGAAGACACTGTGTGTTCTGGTTGCAGGACTTAGAGAAATCAAGAAGCCTATTCAGGAAGAGCTGTCATCAACAGTCTAATTTGACTATGTACCCTGCTTGCCACACTACAGACCAGTTAGGCAAGATATATTCATTAATACAATAACAGTGAGTGCATTGAGGCCTGCTCCATAGGAGGGAATTCACATCTAGTACTAGAACTCTGGTCAGAAGCCCGTGGCCAAAGAGATCATAGGCCCTAGTAGGAGAGCTACAGTGGATTTTTGTTAAATAAACATGATACGCCCATTAAATTGCCTTCTAAATAATTAATTTGTCCTTATAGATTGATGAGAAGGAAGGAAGGAAGGAAGGAAGGAAGGAAGGAAGGAAGGAAGGAAGGAAAAGTTGGACTCCCTGGGAAGAAAGAACTCAAAATTGACAGGAACAAGAGAGGTTAATGGGAATGAAGATGATGAAATACCATATACATGTATGAAAAAATCACAACAAACCCATTATCATGTGTAATTAATATACACTAGTAAAACATTTAAATGTGGAAGGAAAACAATGTTAAGATCTGCAATGGAAACTCACATATAAAGGAAAAAATGTCAGGATAATATAAGATCTTTTGTCAGCAACCCTAAAAACCAGAAAAACATGGAACAATATATTTAAGCTTTGAACATAAATGCCAACACAATTCTTCCACCCAGCAGTATCTCTTAAAATTAAGGGAGAAATTGGAACATTTCAAGATAAAACACAAGTGAAGGAAGTTCATTATCAAGCCAGCACAGCATAAAATGCTTTCTATAAATACTATACATACAGGGTTAGAGAGATGGCTCAGTAGTTAAGAGCACTTGCTGCTCTTTCAGAGGACCAGAGTTGTGTTCCTGATACCCATTTCAGGGGGCTCATAGCCATATGTAACTCCAGAAATTTCAATGGCTCTAGCTTCTGCAGGCACCTACATTCATGTGTACAAATCTATACACAGTCACACACCTCTACATATAATTAAAAATAATAAAAATAAATTTTTTTAATTTAAAAAATACTACATACCAAGGAATGAATAAAACAACCCCATTTACATGAGCATTGGTGAAAATATATTTTATGAGAGAAATGCATAAACATAGAAGAGCCAAGAATGAATCCATCATTCTCCATACAATAAACCAGGAAAAACCAGTAATCTATCTAACCAGAGTAACCAATAAAGCTTCAAGAATAGCAATCCTCTCAATAATAACCTTAACTGAAAATGGCCTCAATTCACCCGTTAAAGGATGCAGACTAACTAGCTGGATTTAAAAATTTGATCCTGCTGTCTCCAAGAAACACACCTCACTGTCAAAGACATCCCCAAACAGATAGTCAAAAAATGGGCCACAGTCTGTGAAAAGAATGGGAGCTGTAAATGTGCTGGCATAGCTAGTCTCTTATCTGATAAAGTGAACTTCAAACAAAAAACTAGTCAGAAAAGGTAAAGAAGACCATGTCACAGGATCAAAGGGAACAGTTTACCAAGAAGATACAATTGTGAATACACACCCAAATATTGGGATTCTTGATCACATAATTAAAAAGCATGGAAAGCTTAGGTCCTTATACAGAAATAGTAGGGGACTCCAGTACCCCATTGTCATCTTTGTAGAAATCTTTCAAAAAAAAAATCAATAGAGAAATTTTAGTCTTAAACTATAGCATAGATAAATTGGATATAAAGGATGTCTACAGAATATTCCATCCAATGGATAGGTAATACACATTTGTCTCAGCAGCCCATGGGTCCTTCTCTAAAGTCAATCACAATATAAATCTCAACAATTACAAAACATAGAAAATAATTTTTTTTATTTTTTCACCCCAGAGAGGAATAAAACCAGAAACCAAAAGCAAGTGAAACAACAGAAATAAACAAAAAATGTATGGAGATTAAACAATATGCTTTTTAATGAACTATGTCATTGAAGAAATCAAGAAATAGATTCTTAAAATTAAATGAAAATGCTAGCACAATGTATCAGAGCCTTTAGGATACAACTAAGGCAGATTTAATAGAAATGTTTATAGTTTATAGTTGTACATGTTTATGTTTAGGAGTCGTCAAGATGAGTGTTGGGGCCCTGGAAGCCCTAACATCATCACCCTCCATCTCCTGTTACTTCCTCTTCCCTACATCCATGTATTTTGTGTTGTTTTGTGTTGTTTTGTTTCATTTTGTTTTGTTTGTGTCCCTCTGAGTTTGACCAGGGTCATACAGCTGGGATTTGAACTATCTATTGAATTTTAATGGGTACAACAGTGGTTATTACAGCTGAAGGTAATGGCTTCTCCCCTTCCAGAGTCCAACAGTGACCTATAATTCAGTAGAAAGGAGTAGAATCCCATGAGCCTCTTCCTTATTCATTACCGACTGTTCAGAGGTCCTGTCTTGTGCACTGCCAGTGAAAGTAGTAATAGCTACCATGAGTTTGTGTTTATATTTGCTGTGTCATGTCTAGATGAGATTTTACTGCGTTTCTCTCTATGTTCTGGCCCTTACATTCTTTCTCTCTCCTCTTCTGCAGCATTATCTGAGCCTTAGAGTGGGTGTATAAATGACTTCTTACAGTGCTGAACCCTCATCTGTCCTTTATTCTCTGTATTTTGTGTGGCTGTGAGTCTCTCTGTTCACCACCATTCACTGAAACAGCAGCTTCTGTGATTAGGGTTGAAAGTAGCCTCAATCTAAGGGTGTAAACATAGGTATTCAGAAGGCAGTTTGACACGATGCCTATTGAGCTGTCAGTAGTAATGTCCTCTATAGGACTTCAAACTAGACCTGAACTGGGCACTTTCTCCCTGCTGGCTAGCTTTCAAATCCCTGGAAGTGCCATGCAGGCTGCTGCTGAAGAAAACACATCAGTGACAGAGTACACGAGGAACCTTTCGGTCAAGATTTGCCCAGCTATGCATTAGTGGCACAACCGTTACAGGCATGACTGATGACTCTTTAGTTGGCTTTAAAGCCTGCTTCACAGAAAACAAATCCCATGCTTAGTGGTATGAGCCTGGTCAAAAATCCATGCCTGGAAATCGTCCACATCCTTTTTTATTTTATTCTTTTTCTTTATCATTGCTACGTGTACACATACATATAAATATATAAATAAATCTGCTGAGACCACTTAGTGTTACTCATATGTGTGTTTTTAGGGCTGGTCACTTGGTATTGAACAACCAGTTAAGGGACTCATCCCTGGGGAAGACTGATTCTTCCTACCTCAGCAATCATCAAGACACATTTTTCTAAGTAGTTTCAAAAGCCTGACAAAAATCAGTAGGAACCAAGTAATTATCTTAATAAAAACATAAAATCTTGAAAATGTTATACATGCTAATTTAGCTAGCTTTTATTTGGTAAGATTTTAAAACCTTTTTTTATATTTTAATAGCCTTTTTTTTCTATTACATACAGAGTTGGCTTACATAGACCCTGAATGTCTTTGTTTGTTGAGGTTATATCTCCCATGCTTCCCATTATGAAAAGGAAAGTTAGCATAAACAATTTTGACAAATGTATATGGACATATACATATATATATATATCCATCATTTTATATAACACAACCTTAACAAAAAAATCTCACATTTATCACTTGCATATTCCTGAAAATAGCAATGTTGCAATAAAATAATTTTAATACACACTATTTAGAGATATTAACAAAAAGCATTTCCGTACCCTCATATTTTTATTACCCCTATTAGAAAAGTAAAATATAATTTAATTTCTTTCTAGAATCTGTTTTGAGAGAAAATCCTTATCAAAGTTTATATTGTCAATACAAAATTTTTATAACAACATAACTTTATTTCTCCAATGAATATTGTTTTTTAAAAAATAAACTACTTCCAGGGCCACAGGGATGGGGGTGGCTCAGCAGATCTAACAATCTGAGTTCAATCCTGGATCCTACAATGAAGTAGGAGAGAACCAACTCCCAAAAGCTGTCCTCAACCTCTGTATTTGGACCATGGCATGTACATACCTGCACTTACACACACATGAAGTAAACAATCAAACATAAATAAAGTGGATTGAAAAGGACATTATTTTAAAATGAAAATAAATGTTCTACTTTCAGTAATTTATGTATGTATTGTCTCTTAAAGTATTTATTTTTAGAAAATCATCATGTAAGTACTATAATTCAGCCTCAGTTTCCAAATTAACATTTGAAAGCTCACCAGACCCAAACCATTCCACTGGGAAGAAAGCTGAAAAAAAAATCACCAGGTGGTGGTGGTACACACCTTTAATCCCAGCACTCAGGAGGTCGAGCCAGGTGGATCTCTGAGTTCGAGGCCAGCCTGGTCTACAGAGCGAGATCCAGGACAGGCACCAAAACTACACAGAGAAACCCTGTCTCAAAAAAAAAACCAAAAAAAAATAAAAAATAAAGACAATAGAATCAATACTTTGAAATAGGAATGCAGATGACATCCACTTTTGGATGACATCCCCAAACACATTTTGGAAGAGACAAGGTTTAAAAATGAACTTACTGATATACAAAATTTGGGAATCTCTTTGAGAGCAACAGAGCTTTTATCAGCTTTGCATGGTTTGTGACTCAGGAACTAAGGTGTCACACAGCCACACAAAACTCTCATTGAAACAATGACCTTCAGGTTCTTGTCTTGAAAAATCAGAAAATAAAATGTATGGAGGCTGAGCTCTATAAATAAGTATTTTTTATAGGAAGCTAAAAGAAAGAAAGAAGGCAGAGCCCCTGTAGAGCAAGAGTGAGTCTCAAGAGTGAGACACCATTGAAGATTACTGTCTCTTGAGTTGATAAGGCTTTATTGAATGGAGGGAGGGATGATTGGTCAGTCCGGTTTCCATTCTAAGCGTCCAGGTGCCTGTCAGTTTCAGTCACACCCTCATGTCTGCTTTCCAAGAAAGGGGTACTTCTGTAAGAGTAGCACAAACAATCAAACAAAAAGGCCCATTAAGAACTTCTGGTCAAGAAATTAGAATCTTTGCCTTGCTTCCAGGGACTCTAGAGAACATAGGAGGCTAAGACCTAAATAGTCTGCCTGGGCTCTCCCTCCCCTTCTCCTCCATTCTCATTTCCCTAGTTAGGTGGTTGCTTGCCACAAATAACCCTGATCTCTTGGCCTAGCTCCCTTACTTTGGGGCTATCATAATGCCAGCTCTGCTTGGTACCAGAAACCCTGTAGCTACATGTGGTTGAGACCCAGGTAGCCCATTTGGGCTCTCCCTCCACGACTCCACTCATTCTAGTCACCATGGCTGTTCACCAGGGATAGCATTCTTTTCTCAGCCTGTCCTCCACCCTCACCAGATTCAAGCCAAATTCCCATGAGAGATCCTTCAGCCATCACATGTGACCCAAAGTCCCACAGCCCTGCCAGCTGCCTGACTGGAACTCTCTATTTGTCCTATCCAGGCTTGAGAGCCAGGATATGATCACATTGCCAGGGGAAACTTGTTCTAGACTCTTGACCAAACTTCTAGAGACATCAGACTGTAGCAAAGAAACAAAAAAGACATGGATAGAAGTTGTATCTCCAAATACCAGACAAATAGAAGAAATTGAAACTCCAATCCTACTATAAATTATCCCCTCCTGAACATTATCATTACCCCTGATGAAAAAAGAAAAGCGACTGTAACAACAATAAAAAAATCACAGATTGACCCCAATATGTGATAGTGGGTGATTCCAATACCCCACTTCCACAAATAGACAGATAATCTGGGGAAAAACTAAATAGAGAAATTATGAAATTAAATAATATCTATCATAAATCAAATGGACCTACTATCTAGAACATTCTACCTGAACACTAGAAAACCTGTTCTTCTCAATAGCCTATGGAACTTCCTCTAAAACTGACCACATATTAGGACATAAAGCAAGACTCAACAAATATAGGAAAATTGAAATTATATCATGCATTCTATTTCACCACAATAGAATAAATTTAGATATCAACAGTAATAGAAATGGCAGAAAGTATACAAACTAATGTAGAATGTATGGAAACTAAACAATACACCACTGAATAACAATTTGGTAAAGAAAGGAATTAACATCTTAACACCTTGGAAAAACAAGAGCAAACCACACACACCCTAAAAGGTAGACAGGAATAAATAATCAAAATAAGTGCTGAAGTCAATGAAATAGAAACAGTAACAAAAAATACAAAGAATCAATGAAACAAACAGTTCGTTCTTTGAAAAGATTAACAACATTGACAAGCCTTTAGCCCAATAAACCAATAAAAAGAGAGAGGGGATCCTGTTGTGGAATATTACTTTAACTATGCAAAGATGTGTTACATTTGTTTGTGCTGCATTTGTTAATTATGTAAAGATTTGTTACATTTGTTTCACCTTGCCTGCCTAAGGCACCTGATTGGTCTAATAAAGAGCTGAACAGCCAATAGCTAGGCAGAGAAAGGGATAGGCAGGGCTGGAGGGCAGAGAGAATAAATAGGAGGAGATATGTAGGTTCAAGAAGAACAAGAAAGAAGGAGAAGAGATTGAGGGAAAAAGAGAGGGACACACCTGAGGCCAGAAGCCAGGCAGCCGACAGACAGACATGAGAAATGGTGAGAGTAGGACGAAGAGAAAGAAAGAAAGAAAGAAAGAAAGAAAGAAAGAAAGAAAGAAAGAGAAAGAAAGAAAGAAAGAAAGAAAGAAAGAAAGAAAGAAAGAAAGAAAGAGAGAAAGAAAGAGAGAGAAAGAAAGAGGAAGGGAGGAAGGAAGGAAGAAAAGAAAAAACATAAAAAGTCTCAAGGCAAAACATAGATAAAGAGAAACAGATTAAAATAAGAGTTAAGATAAGGCTGCACATTCATAACTAATAACAACTCTCCATGTCATGATTTGGGAGCTATTGGTAGCCCAAAAGAAAGTCTGCTACTGTATCCAAATTAATAAAATTAGGGATGAAAAGGGAGAGATTACAATAGACACTAAGGGAATTCAGAGAATCATAAGGATATGCTTTACAATCAATATTCCACCAAACTGGAA
This sequence comes from Peromyscus eremicus, assembly GCF_949786415.1. Classification (NCBI taxonomy): domain Eukaryota; kingdom Metazoa; phylum Chordata; class Mammalia; order Rodentia; family Cricetidae; genus Peromyscus; species Peromyscus eremicus. Next base: position 103,937,823 of record NC_081419.1, read on the forward strand.
AATCTAAAAGAAATATATGGATTTCTAGATATACTGCCCTACAAAAGCTAAATCAATATGACAAAAACATTTTTTTAAAGAATCACAATACCTAATGAGAAAGAAATGGTAATTAAAAATCTCCCAACTAAAAAAGCCCAGGGAAGATAAACTCAGCACAGAATTCTACCAGAAGAATTGATGGCAATACTTTTCAAATTAGTCCACAAAGTAGAAAATGAAGGAATTTTTCCAAGTTCTTTTTTCTTTTTCTTTTTTTTTTTCAAGATAGGGTTTCTCTGTGCATCTCTGGATGTACTGGAACTTGTCCAGACTGTCCTCAAGCTCACAGAGATCCACCTGCCTCTGCCTCCCAAGTGCTGGGATTAAAGGTGTGCACCACCACCACCCAGCCCAAATTCTTTTTTAAGAAGGCAGTATTGCTCTGAAACAAAATTTGACATGAAATGGATCAAACATCAGCATAAGATCTGGTACCCTGAATCTGACAGATGAGGAAGCAGAGGTTGTACTTGAGCTCCTTGGCACAGGAAGGAACTTTCTGAATAGGACTCCAACAACACAAGCATTAAGACCAACAAGCAATCAATGGGAGCTCATCAAACTGAAAATCACCCTTATAGCAAAGGACACCATCATCTGAGTCAAGGGGCAGCCTACATGGGGAAAAAAATCTTTATCAGCTATGTACATTAGACAGAGGGTTAGTATCTCAAGTATATAAAGAACTCAAAAACATAAACATTAGGTAAATAAACCTAATTTTAAAATGGAGGGTGGAGGAGGGATGGGTGTGGTGGAATATTCCTTTAATTCCAGCACTCAGGAGGCAGAGACAGGTAGATCTCTAAGAGTTCTAGACAAGCCTGTTCTACATAGTGAGTTCTAGAACAGCTTGGGTTGTGTAGAGACACCTTGTCTAAAAAAAGGGGGTAGTGGTTGTAGAATAAAACAGACTTCTCAAAATGACAAAATACAAATGACTGAGGAAGATTTTTTAAAATATTTTTTAAAATGTTTAAAAAATTTAAACATATTTTAAAGTTACATTTTTAAAGTAACATCCTTAGCCACTGGGTAAAAGCAAATTAAAACTATTTTCAGATTTCATCTTATCCAAATCAGAATGGCTAAGATACAAAAAATAGATAGATAGATAGATAGATAGATAGATAGATAGATAGATAGATGCTGATGTTCATATGGGGAAAGAAAAGCATTTGTTCACTGCTGGTGGGAATGTGAACTGGTGCACTCACATGGAAATCAGTGTGGAAGTTCCTCAAAAAGCTAGAAATAGGTTTATCACATGATCCAGCTATACCTCTCTTGAGTATATACCCAAAAGACTATGTAACCCACTATAGAGATACTTGCCCATCCATGTTCACTGATGTCTGTTCACAATAACCAAGAAATGGAGACAGTGTAAATGTCCATCAACTAATGAATGGATAATGAAAATGTGGTACATTTACACAATGGAATATCATTCAGCTGTTAGGAGAAATGGAATTATGAAATTCACAGATAAATGGGTAGAGCTTGAAAACAATCATTCTGAGTGAGGTAACCAAGACCCAGAAAGATAAATGCTATGTTTTCTCCCATTTGTGGATGTTAGCTTTAAATCTTCAGATACATGTTTCAGTTGAAATACCCACAGAAGTAAGAAAGTTAGTAAGGGGGCATGTGGGGCATCTCAAGTGATGAGAGATAGAACAAAGTGCTGTAAAGGCTTAAAGGGATACAATGGTACAAGAGGGGAATGGGGGGAAGATGAGGGAATATTGGGGGAGTATAACTAACACTAGACATTTTAGAAATCAAGTACATATATAAATAATTTAAAGAACATTACCCCGTAATAGGACAACAGTGCCTCTACAAGATACCACAGGATAACAAATAAAAAGATCAGCTCTAGGTATGGGTTGTCTCCTTCGGATTCATTTTCAAGTGAGACCCCATGGACCCCCAAACTTTCAGGATATTGTCAATGCTTTTGGTCAAACCTCCAGAGTTTGACAGTGAGGCCCTATTGCTGAGGACACCATATACTAGATTCATATAACATGGAGAAATCAAGTTGATACTCACCTGGAAGTTTCATCCTACCGACTAGCTTTCATAGTCCTGTAAGGTGCTAGGCACACTACCAAAAGAGAAAGGGAATCACAAATCTTACGTAGGTATGATCCCTGTGAGCTACAACATTGACTGGCCTGGCAAGACATGTTCCCTGGTGCAGTAGTGGCATAAAAGTTATGGGAGTCACCAACCATTTTCTCATTGCACCCGAGGCCTGCTCCACAAGTTGGAACCCTTACCTGGCAGCGTTATTATGGCCAATAACCTGTGGCTAGACAGGTCATAGGCCCTAAGGGAGAACTTAATATAATTACTCTGCTAAATTGACACAGTATTAAACCAACTCTTAATGACTTATCATTATACCCATAAATTACTGCATCAGTCATCCTTCATCAGAGAAGCTTCTTCATGTAGTAAATGTTAATTAACACAGAGACCCACAACTGACCAGGGCACGCAGAATAAGAGACTGTAGAATGCTCAGGCCTAAACAGAACTGTTGTGGAATATTTGCTTAACCAGGCAAAGATGTGTTACATTTGTTCATGCTGCATTTGTTAACTACGTAAAGATGTGTTACATTTGCATTAATTAAATAAAATTAACCTGGGTTCAAAGAGGCAGGGTTAGCAACTGGTTGACAGGAAGTAACAGAGAGGTGTAGCACGAATCTTAAAAGTTCTTATTAATAAAAACAAACCTGGAGCTGGGTATTGGGGTGAATGCTGGAAGATCAGAGAAACAGAACAAGCCACAGCTTCTTCACCTCGCCAATTCCTCAGCTGATCCTGTTTCCTCAGACTGGAAGCCTCTGTGTCCTAATCCGGAATGGATCTCAGCTGAACTGCTTCTCGAAAGCCTGAAAGCTTAACCAGCTCTAGTTCCTGGTCCTCATGCCTTATATACCTTTCTGCTTTCTGCCATCACTTCCCAGGATTAAAGGCTCACTTCCTGGGATTAAAGGCATAAATCACCATGCCTGGCGGTTTCCAGTGTGGCCTTGAACTCACAGAGATCCAGGTGGATCTCTGCCTCCGGAATGCTAAGATTAAAGGCATATGCTACCACTGCCTAACCTCTTGTTTAATATTGTGGCTGTTCTGTTCTCTGACCCCAGATAAGTTTATTAGAGTGCACAATATTTTGGGGAACACAATACCACCACAGAGAGGAGCTTAACATGGGTTTTTTTTTAGTTGGGACATTGTGGAAGGGAGTGGCTTCTGGGATGCCAGCAAAGAGAGAAAGTTAGCTAGTTGCTATTCTAACTCTCTGAGCTCACAGGTTTTCACCCTAGTCTTTGAATCTCAAGTTTTATTAGAACTACCTTTAGTGGCAGCAACAGAGCCATTGTCTGGAGGGACAGAACTCCCCCCAGGCTATGACTTTAGCAGCCAGGTTGCTGGAGTTTAAATCAGAGCCACTATGACAAGGTAAAACAACACAGAGCATCTATATTATATTCCCTTTGTCCAAGGCTCAGGAATTATGGCAGAATAGGAGTAGGCAAAAGGACTGTAAAAGCCATAGGTGGTGGACAATTATAAGGAAATACTGTTTTCTGAATACAGAAGGTTAGTAGTATATATTATATTCACAACTGTAAGATAGCATTCACAATTTCTGTGCAGGATCAGGCCAGACAAAGTTTCTACATGGAGAGGAGACATGGCCTCAAAGCTCTACCCCTAGTTAAGGACCTATAGGCCATGAACAGCTGCTGGAAGAGGAAGAGCCAGTTTTCTTTAGGGGTGCAGCCCCTGGTGGGTAAACCACCCTCCAGTGAAATCCATACATCCAAGGGTATATGGGCAGCATGAACAGTGATGGGTTAACTTGATAGGTTAACAGATGAAAAAGGACACTAAATTGGGTGGAGAAGGGGAATGAGTCCGAGAGGAGTAGGGGTGTGTGTGAGAAAATGCACTGTATGAAATTCTCAAAGAACTAATAAAAATGAGAAAACAAAAAAGAGAATCTGATGTGAACATTGCAAATACTTCAGTTGAAAGAATATAGCTGATTTGTAAAGAAAAGCAGTAACACCAGATGCATAAATCCCAAGACATTAACATAAGAAACACAAAGAGCCAAGACATAACTCCTCCAAAAATTACTAATCCTACAGTAATAGCACCTAACAAGAGTGAGTTATACAAAATTCCAGACAGAAAACTCAAAAGAATGATTATAAGTGCATTCAAAGAAATCAAAGAGTTAAGCTCATTATTGAGAAAACATGAAACAAAAAAATAAGTGAAATAAAGAAATGTGAGGTATAAAAGAAGGATTTGACAAAAAGATAGAAATACCAAAGACAAACTGATCTGAAATCTAGAAATGAAAAAACACAGTAAGTCAACGGAAATAGCTCTGTGGAAAGTTCTACCAACAGAATGGGTCAAAGAGAGGACAAAAAATCTGAGCGTAAAGACAGGATGGAGGGATTGGGACAACCAGAGAAGGCAAAAACAAAAGCCTAGGAGTTACCAGGGAATTCCTAGATATGTGTGACAGACACTTGACACATACAAAGTCTACAGATGATACACACAGGACCTATTAAAAGGTTCATAAAGGAAAATTTCCCAGAGTTAGGAAAAGAGCTGCTAATCCAGGTACAGGAGGCATTTAGGGCATCAAACAGCTAGATCCAGCATATAACCTACCAAAAATTAAACCAAAATGAGATAAACCATTTAAACAGATCTCTAACAAGTATTAAAGTATATTTCCAAGCTGAAAAACAGTCTAGGTCCAGGTGGTTCAGTGAAGAGTTTTACCAGACCTTCAAAGAAAAACTAACACCAATGTTTCTCAAAATGTTTTATAAAATATAAAATGAAGGAACCATCAAAACTCATTTTGCAATTCCAGTACTACCTTGATACCAAGACCATATAAAGACACAATGAAAAAGAAAAATTGCATACCAATTTCCTTGATTAATTTAGACACACACACATATAGAATTCAAAAATTTCTCCTAAAGATCATTCACCATAATCAAGTTGGCTTCATTTCCAGAATCACAATGATGGTTCCACATATATAAATCAATACTATAAATTACATAAATGAATTCAAAGACAGAAACCACATGGACATTTTCAGAGGCATAAAAGAGGCTTTTGACAAAATCCAATGTTCCTTCATAACAAAGTCTGAAGAAACTCAGACTAGAAAGAACATATCTCAATATAATAAAGGTTATATGTGGCAAACCCACAGCCAACATTATATTAAAAGAAGGGAAAATCTCAAAACATTTCTACTAAGCTCAGGAAAGAGGCAAATAAAAGGTATATACAGAGAAAGAACAAAATCAAAGTGGCCCCCTTTGTAGATCACATAATTACACACAGGAGACTGGAAAGACTCCACCAGAAAACCCTTAGAACTGACGAGCACTTTCAGCAAAGTAGCAGGCTAGAAAATGAACACACAAAAATCAGTAGTACAACTTCAGTCCCGGGCTGGTGACACCTTCTGCAGTATCTTTCCCTTTTGGATTATTCTGGCTATCCTCAGCCTGTAGTGCCTCCATAAATTTTTGGATTGTTTTTCTATGTCTGTGAAACTTTTGTTGAGTTTGGATTGAATCTGTAGATTGCTTTTGGTAGGGAGGCTGTTTTCATAATATTAATTCTTCCAATGCATGAGCAGAGTATTTCTTTCCATCTTCTAATGTCTTCCTCAATTTCTTTCTTCAGTGTCTTAAAATTTTCATTGTAGAGATCTTTTATTTCCTTGGTTATGTTTATTTCCAGATATTTAATTGTTGGTGTGTGGCTGTGGTGAATGAGATTATTTCTCTGATTTCTTTATTAACATATTTGTCACTGGTATATAGGAGGAGTACTCATTTTGTATGTTAACTTTGTATCCTGCCACGTTGCTGAAGACATTTGTCAGCTCTAAGAGGTTGTTTGTTTGTTTGTTTGTTTGTTTGTTTGTGGAGCCTTTAGGGCCTCTTACGTATAGAATCATGTTATGTGAAAAAGGGGATATTGTGGATTTTTCTTTTCCCAGCTGTTTCTCTTGTTGTTTGGCCTAAGGCTTCAAACACTGTACCAAATAGGAGCACAGAGAGTGGACATCTTTGCATTGTTCCAAGTCACAGATTAGAATGCTTTGAGGCTTTTCATTACTTAGTATAGTGTTGAGCACAGGCTTGTCATATATAGCCTTCATTTTATTGAGGTATCCTAGTCTATCCGTGACTTTGATCATGGATACTGAATTTTTTTTCAAAAGCTTTTTTCACATCTACTGAGATGATCTTCCCACATCTACTGAGATGATCCTGTGATTTCTGCCTTTTACTTCATTTAATGTGATTATGTTTATTTATTTATGTATGTCAAACCATCCCTGCATTGCTGGAGTAAACCCAACTTGGTCATGATGATACCATGTTGAATTCAGCTTCCTAGTAATTTATTAATGATTTTTCTATCTATGTTCATCAAGGAAATCATTCTATAATTTACCTTTGTGTGTGTGTGATGTCTTTGCCTGATTTTGACATCAGAACAACACTATCTTTGTAAAGACCTTGGAAGTTTTCTTTGCTTTTCTATTTCATTGGTGTCTGTTGTGATGCATCCCTTTTCAACTCCAGTTTTACTTATTTGGATCTTCTTTCTCCTTCTTTTAGTTAATTTGACTAAGAGGTTGGTTGGTTTTGTTTATCTTCTCAAATAAGCTGATCTTAATTTCATTAATTACATTTTTTATTTCTATTTTGTTAATTTCTGCCCTAATTTTGATGGTTTCTTCCCATCTACTATTTGGAGAATTGGTTTATTCTTCATTTCTTGAGGCCTTAAGGTATATCATTGCTTTATTTAGTTGTTTACTTGAGATCTCTCAAATATTTTCATATATGTATTTAATACTATAAATGTTCCTCTTAGGACTGCCTTCATTGTGTCCCACGGATTTTAGTATGTTATATTTTCATTTTCACTCAATTCTAGGAACTTTCTTATCTCATCCTTGACTTCTTCGGTGACTCATGTATTATTAACTAGTGTGTTGTTTAATCTACATGCATTTGTATACTTTCTGTAGTTTCTGTTGCTGTTGATATCTGGCCCTATTCCATTGCAGTCAGAAAGTTCCATTGGCTTCGAATACCTTTTCCACAATCTCACCCTGAAGTGATGTTTGTATGTGGACTCTAGGGATTCAAACTCAGGCCTTCATGCTTACAGATCCACTAATCCATCTCTTCAGCCGCTGGAATTCAGTTATTAAGTTTTCAATTTGATAAAATTTGACTACCAATCAAGGTGGAGACCATTTCTATCTTCTCCAATTTTCCACCCCTTTTCTTGTTATAAAGCACAAAGTTTGCCATTTTTATCACTGTTATTTATTATTTTTATTCTTATTTATTTTTCATGTTTGGTATACTTGTTTGCATATGTGTGGGTATACATGTGTACATATGTGTGGGTATACATGTGTACAGGTACACAAGCGTGCGCGCACATGCATGTAGAGGTCAGAGATTGACTTTGGGTACTCCTCAATCCCTCCCCATGTCTTTGACTGAGACAGGGTTTTTTTCTAACCCAAAGCTCAGAAAGTAAGCCAGCATATTAACACTGATACAATTCATCAAGCTTAACAGTAAAATTCTAATTTTACTCATAAAGATGGGTCATGTCATATTCCAGTTCATATATCCATCACCTTGGCTAATATGTAGGAAAATTCTGTCACTAGAAGCTGGAACCCCTCGTGTGGCTCTTTCCTAACTACAGCAATCAATGCACATCTTTCAGTAGTAACTCTGAATATTAATGGTCTCAATTCCCCCAGTAAAAAGACACAGACTATCTGAGCATAGTGGCACATGCCTTTAATCCCAATGCTCAGGGCAGAAGCAGGTAGGTCTCTGTGAGTTCGAGGCTAGCCTCATTTGGTTTAACTGAGTTCCAGGACAACCAGGGCTACAGAGAGAAACCCCATCTCAAAAAAAAAAAAAAAACAAGCAAACAAAATGACACAGACTAGCAGAGTGGATTAGAAAACAGAATCCACCTATTTGCTGCCTCCAAGAAACACATCTCACCACCAAAAATAAACATCATACCCTTTGGCTAACTTTTTTTCTTAAGGTACTTTATTGAAACCAGACCTGATGATGTATGCCTATAATCCCAATCACTAGGGAGGCTAGAGCAGGAGGGTTACAACTTCCAGGCCAACTAGGGCAATCTGGTGAGACTGTGTCTTGAAATTATGGGGTTAAATGAGGGCTAGGGACATAGTCCAGTGGAAGAATATTTGCCTAGCATGTGAGAGGCTGGAGTTCAATGTCTAGCGTTAAAAGAGAGAAAGAGAGATTTGAGAGATTTTGTTGATAGTTTTCCTTCTCCTCCTCCTCCCTGGCCCACCTCCATACACCACACACACACACACACACACACACACACACACACACACACACACACACACACACACACAGATGTAAGGCACTACAGAATAGTGGGAGATTAGACACGGCCCTGCAGTTTCTATGTTTGGAAACATGTCATTCTTCACTCATCCTTTTATAAAAGGTTTTATTAAGACCAGCTTTTGTCAAGATGATAATGGGTGGAGGGAGATAAAAGCGAGTAATATACAATCCCTAGCCTTAAAGGAACCCTAAAAGAAAGAAAAACAGACAAAGAAATAATAGCTATGCCAACACAGTAGAAATTGACCATTTCTAAGAGATGCATAAACAGCTCAGAATTGGGAGAGGAATTTTTTTTAATCAAAGGTTTCCTAGGAAACAGAATAAAAGTAACTTAATTCTGCTGGGAGAATGATGTTCTTCCTCTGAGTCCTAAAGTCATAAGTGCTTTTTTATCCTGTTATTATTGCATCCCAAATTGAATTGATCGTGAAAATATTCTTACAATCAAACTCTCATTATTTTTTGTCCTTAGAGAAAATTACAAGCTCTTAAGGGAAATGAAAATGAAGGAAAGAAATATTTAGGCATGAGAGATTTTTCAGCTCTGACTTCATCCAGGAAAACACGAAGTCGGGCTTAGCCTCAGACTTCAGACAGCCAGGCAGGAATGCTGTTTGCCCAGACACAAAAATTTGCCCCTGAGAGCTTTGTCGAATGGATAAGTAAAGAGGCGTGGGCATCAGTGGCCACTGCAGTGGATATCTGTGGCCATGTTTTGAAGTCTCACCAAATGACAGGGCAGTTCTAGTGTTCTACCAATAGCACAGTGTGTATGGGGACTGTGACTAAAGAGAACTTAATGTCTGTGGCGGTGTATCCAGAAGAGGGGCTTTGTGTATTCCCAATACAAAGAAGTGGTAAATATGTGAGGTAAGGGATTTACTTTTTTACCTGATTCAATAGTTACACATTGTGTGTATGTATCGAAATATCACACTGTACCCCAGAATATACTTCATGAACAATTATTGTGTATTGGTTAAAAATAAAAAAAAAATTCTTCCATAAAGGGTGTACATGCACAAAGATAGGTGAGCCTAGAGGAAGGTAAAAACAGCAAATGTTCTTAGCTGGAAAGCAGAGGGAAGTCTAGGAAATGATTTGGCATGTATGAAAAATGGTTCTTCACCTGGTAACAGGGAGGTTGAGGTAATGATACAATCCTACCTCAGAAACAAGGAAAAAGGAAAGACTGACTCCCAAAGTTGTCCCCTGACCTCCACACATGCAACGTGGTACATGCTCCCATCTTCCCCCTCTCTCTTACACACACAAACACACACACACACACACACACACACACACACACACACACACACACTGGGCAACCCATACTCTACAAGATTCAATTGTGTGTGTGTGTGTGTGTGTGTGTGTGTGTGTGTGTGTGTGTAGTAGGTGAGAAGGTGGACTGCAGAATCTTAAACAATGCAGTGTCTAGACCAGCAAAGACAAAGCATGGCTACTTCTTCGTGTTTCTGCTGAGCATGTCCTTAGCCATAGCAACCCTATCAATAGATTAAGGAAATAAAGGCATTTAAAAAGAATTCTTGGACTAGAAAGCTAATTCACTCTTGTTATAGCATGATTAAGAATAAAGAATAATTAATTAGTAATCACTAATGAAAAGACTGTGTTCTAAACTCAAGCTTCCCGAGTTCCATTTTTTACTACTTCTGTTAGTAGCTTTGCATCTTTAAGGGCTGACATGTAGAAACGACTCAGATGCCCAGGATTCCAGGAGAAGCAGATCCCAGCAGCCTCTGGTGCCCAGCACACAGTAAATTGTAGTGTAATTCCTCAAAAGGGTGAAGAACCTAATTTTAAACCACTAATCTAATTTTTTAAGCCCTGGTCCTGTTGAGTCCCAGGAAAGAATTTTCAGCCTGTGTCAATTGCTCCTTTGACACTTCTACAAGGTCTTAGCAAGATGACTCAGACCAGGCAACATGGATGCTCAGGCTATCAGATTGCTCTTCTCCAGGATTGTATCTGGGGAGATCACACGATTGAGTTAATGCTCATGTGGTCTGTTTACAGAGATATTTATCTGCTCTGATCCTTCTCTGGTGACGTTTGATGAATGCCTAGTTCCACCTTGCCTTCAAGCCATGTTAGTTCCTAGGCCTGGAGGCTGTGGCCCCTCCCATGGGCCTTCAGTTGAGAAGTTCTTGGTCTGCATGGTTTCTGTTGCAAAGCCAAACCATTCCTAGTCCGCAGACATTTATGTAGCATCTCTGATTCCTCTTCCTTGATATGTGGGAAGTTCTGAACTCCTACCTGCTGTGGACATGAGGCTTGTACCAGTCCTATCTGGATGAGTTGTCTATGGAGAGGATGAGGAGGCCCAGTTGGGCTGGTACATATCTGGAATCTCAGTCCCTAGGAGGCCCAGCAAGAAGGATCTTGAGTTGAGATCAGCTTAGATGTGTAGCAAGACTTATCTCAAGAGGATGAAGAGGACCCACAGATCCACAGAAGCAGTAGCAACTCACAGACACCAAATGATGTTCGGAACCTCAGAACTGGCCTGAAAAAGAAAAAACTACTAGTCTTCCTATCCCGGTTCAGTCAATGCCAGCAATACTGGTGTCAATATCCTCTAATTGTGGGCTTCTGCATGCAATCCTGATTGCGGAATCCTGATTGCCTGGACCTGATTTCACAAGTACAAGTCAAAGCCCAGTGGTTCTACACACAAGAGAAGCTGGGACCTGAGTTTGAAACATTGGGTAATGAGTCTAAAACTAGAAATTCATAACATTCATCCAGCAAGAGTATTCAAAAGGGCTGGGCAGAGGCTGGGGAGATGGTTCATTGGGTAAGAGTGCTTACTCTTCGAGCATGGGGAGCTGAGTGTGAATCCCCAGCAGTCACATAAAAATAGAAGGACATGGCCATGAATGCTTGTAACCCCAGCATGGGAAGGGGGCAAAGAAAGGCAGATCCTGGGAGCTCACTGGCCAACAAGCCTGGCCTAAATGGTGAGCATCAAGTTCAGTGAGAAAGAGCCTATCTCAAAGGCAACAAGGTAGAAAGTGATAGAGCAGGATACCGGATGTTGTACACACACACACACACACACACACACACACACACACACACACTATTTTTTTTTAATTTTACAAAAAGATTAGGAAGCTCAACATGACACTCCATGGAACCAAATTCCTTTTTTCGTTTTATTATAAATCCTTTCAAAGAGTAAAGTTAGAAGAATTTAATGGGGAATATTGTATGCCCACCACCTAAGGTCCTACCATTAACATCGTCATATACTTATTTCATCATCTGCCCATCCAGCCATCCAACCACCTTATTTTGAAGATGGATTTCAAGATAAATTGAAGACATCATTGTTGGCTGTAAAGTTCACATTAAGTAAAATATGAATTCTTTTTGTACACTCATTTATTTTTTGTATGTGGTGGCAGGCGTGCATGCATATGCCATAGTGCATGTGTGGAGACCAGAATACAATTTGCAGGAATTGGTTCTCTCCTTCCATCATGTGGATCTGGGAATCAAAATCAAGTGTCAGGCTCAACAGCCTGCACCTTTACCTGCTGAGCCATCCCACCAGCCCAAAATAGACATATCCTAAGTATATTTGCTAAATAAATTATCACGGCGATTTCCTCCAGCCTTTCCCTGGTCAACTTCTATCCCCACACCAACCCCAAAGAAGGCACTACTACTCCATTTTCCCTGCTATAGTTACTAAACAAAAGCCCTCTTGGTTTTTCGAGACAAGGTGTCTCTGTGTAGTTTTGGTGCCTATTCTGGATCTCACTCTGTAGACCAAACTGGCCTCGAACTCACAGAGATCCGCCTGCCTCTGCCTCCCGAGTGCTGGGATTAAAGACTGTACCACCACCGCCCAGCAACAAAAACCCTCTTAATTTTGGCTTTTCTCTGAAACTTTGTAGCTACTGCTATTTTCCCCTCTCTGAGAATTTGGCCCAGAGAAATGAGATCAGGCAAATATCTTGTCTGTTTCTCCTCTAGGCCTCCTTTTCCCTTCCTACCATAATCAGAGATGGACTTCTCATCTAGGGTTGGTGGAAAGAACATTCATTAAACGGTATGTCCAAAGACCTCTGACTATTGCTTACAGTTACATTCATCATCAAGTCTACTAGGCATATCTCTTGTTGTTGATGGAAGTGTAGAATTTACTAAACTTTCTCTCGGCAGAGCCTACTTTTAAAGACAACATCAGCATAGGAAAAAAACCACACCAAACAAAAACATAAAACCAAAACACCTAATCAAACAGTCCATTCTAGACGACAGCCCATTGTGATCGGTCCCCTCTTCCCTATCCCCCAGTTACCGAAATCTTTGGCCTCCATAGGTAACCCTGTTAACAGGAGGTTCAGCTAAAAATGCTTCAAAAACACTGTTTCCATCATGGAATGTATGAACCAACATGAACTAAGGAGAAGATTTAGAATCAGATGACATTTGGACATTAGTAGAAAAGATGACATAAAAACAGGCATTTTATGTTCCAATGATTAACCCTTTCAAGGGTATGGGAAAGTCTTTGTTAAATGGATTTGGACAAGAATGAATAAATGGAAAATGGATGAATTGAAGAAAATTGTGGAAGTCTCCTAAGCACCCAAAAGCATGAGGTTTTTGTAGCTACTATGGTAGCTTGAGGTTCATAATGATGTTCGATAAATGGAGAGATGGGCAGTCCAGCAATTCCTAGACACTGGGGATGGAGCAAAGCCATCTTTCTTTTCCTAACCTCTTCATGCCTACCAACCCACACACAAGATCTTCTGAGGATGCTACAAGGGTGCCTTGGCTTCCGGCTGGATGAGCGCCTCCCTCGCCAGGGTCTGAACTCTGGCTGTCTCAATCACCCAACAGGGTCATGGCTCTGAGGACAAGGCAATGAAGAAATGAGTTAAGGCTTCATAGTCTTTTATTAGTTATCCAGTGACTTCATCCAGGGCTGGAGAGATCAGTCTCATCTACATTTTATAGCTGGATTAGCAAAGCTCCAGAGAGAGGATGGCCTGCTACCAGCCCAGCCCAGATGTATCCCTCTGACTCAGTGTCTTGTGAGGATGAGTCCCCAAGACGATTTAGGTGACTCCTGGCTGGAGTACTTAGCAGCTGGCTGCTCAGACTTTGGAGTCTTCTCGTGGGCAGCAACAGGCCTATGGTCGCTAAGGTCTCCGAGCTTGGAAATGGGGTTCCTGGCACCATGGGGGCATGGAGTGCCCCTTCAGAGAATAATGCCTTGGATTTTTCTGGGGGTGATCTCATATTTAGCCTTACTTCCTCTCCCTTGTGAGTTGGGTCAATGTGTCATTTTCCTTAAAGGGGTGATGCTGGAGTCCCACAAGGGACCCAGGTTCTAGCAGCAGCTCTGGAAAACGTATTGAGGGGCTAGGGAGATGACTCAGCAGTTTATTTGCTTTGTTTTGGTTTTTTTATGGTATTGGGGAGGACATTTTGGCTTTTTTACATAGCTCTTTAAATGAAACGCTTAATTGAGAGCAGCTAGATTCCCATAAGAGAAGTCTCCATTCAGTATTTTTTTTGCAATATTGTATTTCATATAGCCACTAGAAAACTTCACCCATGAGAAAAAAAAAATTTAAAGGCAAAAACCAGACACTTTCATTGCTACAGAATTTCATAGAGTCTTAGGAATTTGGATCTTTCTCTGAGGACTAGAGCTTCCCCAAATGTAATATGTATATTAATCACCCTATAACTTGCTCAAATGGAGATTCTGGCTTAGCAGTTATATTGGACAGTGTTCTGTTGCTATAACAAACACTTAAGACAGTGAACTTTTTAAAAAGAAAGGGACATTCTGGCTCATGTTGGGGATTTTCCCATCTATGACCAGTTGCTCCCATTGCTATAAGGCATCACGACAGGAGCACATGGCTGAACAAACCACTCACCTCATGACTGGGACTGGTGAGGACAAGAAAGGAAAGAAGAGGGGCTGGGTCCCCATCATCCCCTGATCTGAAAACCATCCTCTAGGCCCCACCTCTCCACACCTCCCCGTAGTGGGGAAGGGCTGGATTCTAGGCCTTCAATACATGGGCCTTTAGGGGACAAGATCCGAGCTACAGCAGGGGGTCTAGGACATGGCCTGCATTGCTACCCAGCTGCCTAAAGATACATAGAGTGCCAGCTCAAGACCACACACCAACAGAGTCACAGCTCAGCCTCTGACCCCCTGAGACAGGCCTGGATAGATAACATGAGCCCTGAAAATACTACAGGGTCCAGTCTATAATAATCAAAACAACAGTAAACTTAGAAGTAAGTAAATTCAAGAAAATTCTTAGTTTCTCTAAGGTGATTGCTTTGGCTAAGCATGTGAAGCCCCCATCTATGGTGATATTTTGTTTGTGCTCTAACACATAAATCTTGCCTGGAGATCAGAGTGTGGCTCTAGCCACTAGAGGCCAGGCAGTGGTGGCTCACACCTTTAATCCCAGCACTTGAGAGGAGGAAACAGGAAGTGATATGGCTGGGTGGAGAGAGGAAATGATAAGGTGAGGTGGAGACAGAAGCTCGGCCCTTTTAGTCTGAGGATTCGGTGTAGGTAAGTCTCTCTAGTGGCTGGCTGCTCTGCTTCTCTCATCTTCAGGCAAGATTTATTTGTTAAAGCACAAACAAAATACCACCATACCCATTCCCTGATCCAAGGGGAGGGCCTGCACAGGCTCCCTGGAGAAGCCCCTCCCTCTCTCATCTTCCGTTGCCCATTAAGAAGTCTTTGTCCCTCTCAACTCTCCTCAATGAGGTGGAGGATTTTGCACAACCTGCTGTCTGTAGAATGTAGAGTTTGATACCGGAAGCAAATGGGAGGACTACAGAATATAAAGTCCTCAGTGGAATTCAAGTGGAACGAAACAACCCATTGTAATATGAGGTTTGTAGATAGACAGACAGACAGACAGGTGAAGGGAGCATCAAAGAACTGAGAGCCCTGGAAGTCATTGCAGCCAGGTCAGGCTTCCAGGTGGGGAGCTCAGCTGGACTAGATTTTGCACAAAAACAAAGACGAACACTGGGCAGAAGGACCAGCCCGAGATATGCTGTTAAAAGAGCAGAGCAAAGCCGGGCGGTGGTGGCGCATGCCTTTAATCCCAGCACTCGGGAGGCAGAGCCAGGCGGATCTCTGTGAGTTCAAGGCCAGCCTGGGCTACCAAGTGAGTTCCAGGAAAGGCGCAAAGCTACACAGAGAAACCCTGTCTCGAAAAAACCAAAAAAAAAAAAAAAAAAAAAAAAAAAAGAGCAGAGCAAATGTGCAGAAAGTTTCTTGCTGCTCTCTCTTCCTCAGACATTAAAGAAAGAAGAAATTCATGTAGAAAAGCTGAACGCCGGAAGTGAGAAGGAGAAAGCAAGAACAGTCGTGCTGAGGCTCTGTAGGCTCCACAACGTGGCACACCTGGCCTGGGAAGTCCCTGGGCTCAGACCCCAGCACAGCAAACCCCAAAACCAAATAGCCCAGAGAGAATGCCTGCAGCTACTGATTCTATGCCATGCACACCTCTAAGCACTTGATGTCACAGGAACTTAACTCTCAGAGTAACCCTGTGTGACAGATGTTTTCATCCTCCATCTTACACATGAGGGAACTAAGGCACCGAGAGTTTAAGTTATTTACCAACAGGGTGGTAGAACTGAAATCTGAGGCAGGTAGTCTGACTGCAGAGCAAAGATCTCAAGCAAATCACATGACACAAGCGTCTCTAAACACATGGTCTCTGCCAGGTACTAGCTAAACTCAGCTTCTGATACCACACTGTTGGCTGTGGTATCCTGCCTCAAAACTCAATTGGTAGTATATAGTGTTTCATCCCTTTTTTTAAGATTGGGTCTTATACTGTGGCCCCCAAGCTGGCTTTGAACTCAGCAGTCTTCTTGTTTCCCAGCCTCCTGGGTGCTGGGATTACAGACATAAACCACCATGCCCGGCTCCACTACAGCACTTAAGATTAAATATTGCTTTTGGAAATAGCACATGCAGCATCTTCATGCCATGGTGCTGTGACTGCTCACACAGAGACTGCTCACACAGAGAAATAAAAAACATGTAAATAGCCAGGTGGCGCACGCCTTTAATCCCAGCACTCAGGAGGCAAAAACAGGTAGATCTCTGTGAGTTCGAGGCCAGCCTGGTCTACAGAGCAAGTTCCAGGACAGGAGTGCTATATGAGAAATGGTGCCTTGAAAATAAGTGTGCACAAAAATTCAGAGAAAGCCAAGCACACCGTGGTGTCTTATTCTTTTAAATAATCTTTTTGAAAAAATGATATATACACACAGTAAAATATTTCTAAGAGTTCAAAAATCATTTCTGCCTACTTCTGGCCTTCATTTCCTCCCTTTACTTAACACCTAACTTTCTGTTTTAATTTTGCAGTGTATCTAGGACACTTTCATATCAGCATTTGTCCACTAGCCTCCCTTTATTGAATGGCTGCATCACATTTTCTTGCATGAGTACATCTGATGCAAGACACAGGTATTTTCTCTTTCCATCATAACTAATGTTATATTAAATACGTTGTATATAAGTGTCTGAACAAAAGTATGTATCTGTCAGACAAAATCCTGTATGTGAAATTGCTACTTGAAGAATAGGTTCACTTCAGTAATTTTGCTTCCTAGAAGTTATTCCACTAACAAAACCTCTGGAGAGCTAGTTCAGCAGTTAAGAGAGCTTGCTGCTCTTCCAGAGGACCTGAGTTCAATTCCCAGAGTCCATTTTTGGGCAGCTCACACCTGCCTGTAACTCCAGCTCCAAGGGATCTGAGGCCTTCTACTGTCCTCCAAAGGCACCTGCATCCATGTGGCATAAGCACACACAGATAACACATACATAAATAAAAATACACAAAACCACATGAGAAAATATTACATTTCTCCATAAGGACAGGAAACTGGAAACTGTTAGGATTCTGCCGCCACTCCAGCTGCATGGCCACACATGTGCAGTTCAGCAGCTAAGCAAGGGGTCTTGAGTCTTATGTCATCGGTGTGCGCTGGTGATTATGTGCTCACACTGTGATGACACAATCAGCGCATGCATGGCGTAGCTCCATAAGCCCACCTGCGCATGTGTATGGGAATCCTTAAAAAGCCGGACACAGACTCCTCCTTCCTCCTCTCTGTTCTCCCCTGCCCCTGCTTTCTCTGTCTTTCTCTCTCTCTGTTCTCTGCACGTGCTTCTTCCCCAGGCCTGGTTCTTTTGTTCTGCACCGCCCCCCATAAAGCTCTGATACTGAGTTTTGTCGTGGCTCATGCCTCATGACCTTTCCGCATGGTAACCAGTGCCACTTATCATTTTTAAGAACAATAGAAACAACCTCAATTCCCACAACTAGGGAGGGGCTAGCTAAATCACATAAATGGACACAAGCGGACGCTGACATTGACGATGCCTGTCTCCAGTCTGTGCTTTCACAATGAAGAGCCCAGTATGTGATTAACTAAAAAAGGCATCTTACAAATAGCTTCTTTGTGCAATTACATTTCTATAAACTGGTTTATATGTTTGTGGTGATATATATGCATGTTTCTTCTATCTCCACATTGCTTGAGTTTTCTATATGAGGTGTTTCTTCATAGTAACAAGAATGATTAAACTGCTCTTAAAGTGTCTAGTTACTCTGTAGACATGGGTCTCAGCAAGGCATGCACCTGCTGTATGCTGGGTCTGTTCCAGATGTTTGCACTGGGATACTCTGAGCTGATCCTAGTCTTTGGCTACTGTTTCTCATCTCTAGCCTGATTGTTTAGAATCAGAAAATGTTGGGATTGTAAAATATAGCTCGGACCCTTATTTGACAGATGAGGGCACCAAGGTCCAGAAAAGGTAATTTCCTGAGGATTTCACAGCCATTTATCTCCAAAATAATAGGCAAGCACTCAACCAAACTGTGCTGCGGTCCCCTAAATCTGAGTGTGGATCCCTTCTGAGTGGGTTAGTCATCTTAAATGCCTCTTCTCCTGGGAGACCTTGTCTAGGCAAACCCAGGATGAAACATAAAAGGGACCTGAGGTAGACTGTCATTAGTGGGGAGGAGCCTGACCCTGCCAGGCTGAAAAGCAGCTTCATTAGTGCTCAGACTCTGCCCAGGCAGCGGGCTGCAGGGCATTAGCAGAGGAGCTTCCCTGGGCTAGTGCCAGGAGTCAGTTAATTATAAGGCAACGTGGGCCTGAAAATGGCCCATTAAATGTGTTTGCATTGCACCAGCAGAGCTCAAGCTCTTTGTCGCTTTCTAAAAAATAAAAATAAAAATAAAAAATGCTTTTGGCATTTTATACACTTTCCTGAGTGTTCCAGTGATCCCTGGCGTAGTCATGTCATAGCATGGGCACACCACGGCCACTTACCTCTCCTTGAGCATCTCTCACAGATTCCATCCCTTCTGCCTTGGCTCAGCCCACACCGGGGCTCTCAGAGCTCCAATCGTCCATCAAAGCATTTCCCCTACAAAGAGAAACTTCCCGACCAGCTTCTATAAAAATAAAATTCCTCTATTTAATTGCACATAAAATTCTAGAGGGCTAGAATGGCAGGGTTCTGGTGTTCAGAATCTTTGAGCTAGAGTGGCCCTAAAACTGATACTATCCATTCTGTTTATAGCTAGAGATCCCCTAAGGTTCTGGGAGGGGAGGAAGCTTGCCCAAAGCCACAGACATGCAAGGCTCAGGCTGGAGCCAGCTCCGAGAATTAGCAGATCAGCCTTGGCTTTGAATCAAATAATAAGCTTTTCTCTTCTCAGTTACATCCTCCCAAGAATCCAGGTCACTGCCCTTTCCTCCCAGCTGGTGAGCTGCAAGATGTCCAAAGCCAGGCAAGACTCTTCCCAAGTAGATATACCAGATGTTCGTAACACTGTCTTCTCCCTCAAAGCTCAGACCTCCCATAGAGGTGGGACTATTTGCACACATTGAAGGAGATAGATTCACTAGAGGAATGCTGCAACTCCCAGATTCCCAGTGGTGGGGAGAGCGCACAGTCTCTGGTGGGGGAAGAACAGTTGAGTCCAGCTTCCAAAGCATGTGTCTCTGCCTACTGGTTATCTTAATAACCCCCTTAGGATCCCTAGTAACAAGGGAAATGTGGACGCCCTTTGCTAACACTCAAGGATGGAGAGAACCTGAGCTTCAGGCCAGGCTGTGTGGGTTCAAGGCTCCTCCAGAGCTCAGGGCTCCTCAGCAGAAGCCAGGCCTGTACTGGGTGTGTGTGCATGTGTTGACGAGGGTGCAGAGTGCCAAGTGCTGTCCCTGTAAGATCACAGGCCCATGTCTGAGGACCTAGAGGGCAGCTGTGGTCCCAGGACTCTTCTCATGTTGCCTGGACGAGAAGAGACGGCCTGGACTGGGCACCATGACTCCTGGACTCTGGTCTGGACACTGCAGCTTTACTATCATGTGCCTTCAAGTGGCTCTGAGCTCCCCGGTACTTCTGAGGGCTGTACATGGTAAGAATGGCTGACCATAGTAACCATTAGCTCTTCTCATTCTCCCAGTTCGCTTCTCCTTAGTCTTGTGACCTTCCTAGGCCTGTTCCTCCTGTAGTGCAGCCCTCACCTCCATGTTTCAAAGGCATCTTCGCTGGAGCCACTCCCACGCTGGACACCTTCTAGGTGCAAACCAAAGCAATTACTGGGTGATTATGTGTCTCATGGATGTCATTGCTGGGGTGAAGAAGCCACGCCTCTCCTGAGCTCTGACTTCGCTGCCTAGGAGTGCCCTGTGATGCTCTTCGTTAATGTGGATCTGACCGGAGATTCTGGCACACAGTCCTGACAGTCTACACACTGCTGTACGGAGACGGAGACGAGGAGTCCATCTGGCTGTTGCATGGCAGGTAAGTGGGCAGTGACTGGGGACCCCAGGCGATGGGTGTCCCCGAGAGGAGCTTTCACACGTGTGGGGTGGGAGGGGTGTTGTTTGGGATGAAACTTTGATCATTGCTTGTCAGGATTTTCGATTTGGTTAGTCCACAGGATACTCTCTCATAGTCATCAGGAGATGGAATAGCTAGTCCCAAACCACCCTGTGAATCATGGCCAAGGCTCAGCTAGGGTCAGACCTGCTCCATGTGCTTTGATGAAGGAGGCAGGAACTGTAGAGGGAAGGACTCCCATCTACACACACACACACACACACACACACACACACACACACACACACACTATGCAGATTCAGAGACATTCCTGGACATTGTTAGGGACCATGGGCCAGATGAGACATAGGATGAAGCCTCACAGGGAACCTCATGAGCCACATCCTCTCCTAATTTGAACCCATGTACTTGAGGGCAAGAGCAATTCCCTGTGAGGTGAAAAGAATCGTATGACCTTGGGGAGGGAGATCTGCCATCAGTGCCTCATCTGAACCATGGGAGTTATAATATACACTTCACAGGCCTGCTGGGAAGGGATCCAGGGTACTTCACGCTGCCACACAATAGCTCACATGGGCCTAAAAGACAATAGACTCAGGAAATGTGTCCCCACAGTAGAGCTCCCACACAGGGAATAGGAACAGCAAACCCTGTTAGGTGCTGGGATCCAGCGGGAACCAGGCAGCAGAACCAGGAACCCGCAGTCAGAGGTCTCTAAGGGGTGTATCCAGTTTTACACCTCCTACTTTCCCCTCTTCAACATCATGGGCAAATGTGTCAATCAACTCTTCTTTTGTTTTAGTCTTTCCAACACAGGTGACTTTTCCTTGTCACATTTTAATTTCTTCATATTCTTCATGGTAGTGGATCACATTAGTGGACAGCCAAGCCTGCCCAGCTCCTAGATGGGTGCTATTTCCTAAGTTGAGGTTGCTTCCCCATCAGTGCTGATGTAGTGACTTTGTTCCCCTCTGGGTTAGGTATTTTTCATGACCTTCACACTCTCCCTAAGCACTGATTTAGGAAGACCAAACTTTATTGCTGAGGAAGGACTGAGTCAATGATGGGACTCCAGTATCAGATCAGTAACAATTTTGATGGGTGACCACTTGTCTCCATCTGTAAAATATTGGGGTCAGGAGCTGGGAAGATGGCTTAGTGATTTAAGGCTTGCTGTGCAAGCATAAGAGTCTGAGTTCAAATCCCCAGAAGGCATGTAAAGCCAGGCACAGTGGCACACATCTGTAATCGATGGAGATGAGGTCGGGAGAATCCCCAGGAGCTCATGGGCCAGCCAGCCTGGTGTATACAGCAGCAGACAACAAAGAGACCCTGTCCCCAACAATGCAGAAGGTGAGGATTGACATCTGAAGATGCACTTTGACCTCCAGTGCGTGTGCCTGAATTCATGCACATAAATGCAAGCAAGCATCCAGGCTCACACAATACACACACTCACAAGTAAAATGAAATGTTGGAGTCAGAGCTAATCTGCCCAGCGTATAAACTGAATGTTATATTGAACTCAATTACCCATGCTTTCTGGGTCCCCCTAGCTTCTTTGGGGTGTTCCCTCCTCAGAGCACAGATAAATGAGGCACCAGGGCCTCCCTCCTGTCCTGTTCAGACAGATATCTCTAGTTGGTCCCAGAGCTCTTTCCTACAGAGCCTGGATATGGTCCCAGAATTCTCTTCAGCGAGGGCCTTCAGTTATTACTAACAGTTGATGAGTATTAGCAAATGCAATGAGACCCTTCTTCAGCCATCAATGCATTACAATAACCTTTCAGTTCAGAACTTTTAAGAGATGGTGAAATACTCCGTGAGGACTGGCCCTTAGTCATCATTGGTTGAAGCTGATGGGCCACTATCTACTTGGAGGGACACTGGCTTCCAAAAGGACAAGGAAGAAAAGGGAGATGAAGCAGTTGCCCCAAGAAGGCCTTAGGCAACTCCCCGATTAATCATTTAGCTGTGGAGCTCAGGTGTTCATGATGCATACTAAGGGCAGAGTCATAATGGGGCCCATTAAAAAACAATTATACTGAGGCCTGAGTCTGGAAGATGTGGCCGGCTTCAGCTAGGGTTTTTGTGCGCAGTCTCACTAGGTACCGCGCCAGGCTGGGTCAGAGAATTGTCACTTAGCTCTGTGGTGTCACTGTGGTGTGGAAGAAGAAAAGGTGTGAAAATCTAGGGTAGGTGTGGAGATCATGGCAGGGGGCAAGTGAGTGGGACACAACCTTCTGTACACAGGGCTTCCTGTTATGTGGGTCTTTAGGGATGGCTGGTAAATACCTAAACTAGGAGAGGAGGGCATGAGGTCGGCGGGCACAGGAGTGGGGGCGGGGCCAAATTGAGAGTAACCTGACGTGCAACAGGCTGTTTCTAAAACTCTTGTCCCTGGAGCTGGAGAAATGACATGTTGACACTCATACAATAGGAGAAGTCCCTTGCGCACTGTGAGCCTCCGTGTCTCCATAGCAACAGGACGGATCGAATAAGATGAGCTAAAAATTGTTCCAAGGCTGGCAGGGCAGTAACTTCAGCAGGGCTGAGAAAGAAAGAGTGAAAAGCTGAAAACCAATGTGTATGAGCCGTGGAGTGGGATGGCCAAAGAGAGGGGAAGTGGTTTTGGAAAGGAGGTGGCAATTTCAAAACCCCCATCTACAGAGGCCCTAACTGGATCTGGAGCTAAGTGCCCCGTTCACAGGGACATCACCCCCCGGTTGGAGCCTGTTGTTCTGCGGCGTTTGTTAATGGCGTCCCTTTCCACTCTCGAAATCTCCTTGTCTAACTGGTACAGTTGGTCATTGCCTACCTTATTCAGTGCTTCTCAAACCATAGGAGGAAGGTGTTATAACCACCCCTTTCCAGGGAAGGGCATCTGAGCCTCAGAGAGGCCCCAACAATTTTCACAGGGCCGCGGAGGCAGCGAGTACATGAGTCAGAATGGCATTAATTGGCAGAACACTGGAGTGGCAGCCAGAAGGTATTGTATAAATACCGATGGTAGTAACATGATTAACAACATATTTGCTGAGTTCCTAGTATGTGTCAGGTCATGTTCTGAATCCTGTGGATTATTTCATTTAATCCTCTAATACTCAGTAGCAAGAATTATCAACAAACTGCTCCTACCAGGAGACTGAGTTTCAGAAAGGTCCATTCACCAGCTTCAGTTCACACAGCCCTCAAGGAACGCAACCTATACTGGAACTCAGTTGTGTACCTCTGAGCCTATGTTCATAGTGCCTGACCAAAATGCAAAGAAAGGCTGAGAGGAGACAGTGGGAGAAAAAAGAGAAGAAAATGGGAAAAGCTTTGGGGAAGAGGGGGTCTATGGGGCTTGCAGTGCTCATATTGTGCCCTTCTTCCTCTCTGACTGGTGGGCACAGTCTTTGACCCAGAGCCTCTGTGGGCTCTGGGCCCGGGATTGAATGCTCACCCTGCATATCCCCAAGGGAGAAGGCCTAGGGGCTGGTAATATGCTCTCCACATCCTTAGGATCTGTCAACCAGAGAAGTTCCAGATCAGGTATTGCCTGCCCCAACCCCTCCCTGACACCTGGCAAGGAGCTGTGTAACCACCTCCACATCTGCACACTGATTAGAAGATCAAGAGGAGCACTTGGGGACCAGAGGTACTTGTTTCAGCAGCAAGCCAGAGACTCCCCAAACCGTAAGGTCCTTCTGGGTCATTTCACAGATGGAACCACTGAGGCCCAGAAGAGGGGGAACAGCTCGCCCAGGTCCCCCCAGGACTTAGCAGCAGGTCTGCCGCTCTTATCAGAGGCCACATAGATACACTGCGGCTTGCTTCATGACTGTTGCAAAAGTAAGAAGTTGGGGGGAAAGACAGGGCTCAGCATAGGACTGCGTAAGTGGGGAGTATAGGGTAAGCATGGTGTGGGTGGGGTCTGGCCCACCAAGGGAGGGCCCAGATTGCTGGTAAGCATTAGATTCCTTGTCATACCCCATCCAGGGGCAGAGAGAGAGGCTCACCACTTATCTAAAATTCACTGAGCATCTGTTAGGTCCCAAGCCCTAACCCAGACTCTCAGGGGCCCAGGGAGGCTAAGAGCCAGGGCTGAACTTCACGGAGCTCTTAGTACAGAGGAGACAGACATATAAGCAAACAAGCGTAAAGCATCCTTGAACATGGGTTGTGGACAGATGCTTTCACGTCAGAGAGCAGCATCTGAGCTGGGATGAAGGGGAAGTGTCACTGAGTTATCTTGACAGACTGTGACCTGTGTATGTATCTACTTCCTCCTTCACATTGCTTCACGTGTAAGACTCCTTCTTCCATGCTTTTTGTCTCACTGTTCCCTTAACTAGGGAGAGACACGTTAGGATACAATTGGAAGTAAGCACCAGAATGGTGGCTTTCCCCCCCCCCCCCCGCCTCCCTGCTCCGAGTCCTGACCACCATTTCATAGACGGCAAGTCAGGAGGGTGTGATGCCGATGGGTCTGAATGACTTAGGGACATCTCCAGGGCCAAATCATGGAGAGATGGGGACCATGACTTCTGGACTGTGAAGAGGTATAAAGCTGGGACATGAGATGGCAGGTCATGATTTCTAGGTTAATCTCCCTGCAGAACTACCAGGGCAGAACAGGAAGAGCAGTGTTGGAGGGGAAGTGGGGAGCCGTTGAAAAAATAAAGATATTCACCAGGCAGTGGTGGCGCACGCCTTTAATCCCAGCACTCGGGAGGCAGAGGCAGGCGGATCTCTGTGAGTTCAAGGCCAGCCTGGGCTACAGAGTGAGTTCCAGGAAAGGCACAAAGCTACACAGAGAAACCCTGTCTCGAAAAACCAAAAAAAAAAAAAAAAAAAAAAAAAAAAGAAGAAGAAGAAGAAGAAAGATATTAGCTTAGCAAGAGGAGCTTGCTGACATGTCTAGGTGGGTAAGCTACCTCTTCAAGAGCTGCAGGAATTCGGCAGACCAGTGAGATGGCTCAGTGGGTATAGGCAGTAAAGGTGCTGTCAGTGCAAGCCTGGAGACCTAAGTTCAATTCCCAGAAGCCATGTAAAGGTGCAAGGAGGGAACCAACTCCAAAAAATTGTCCTCTGACCCCTACATGGGTGCTATGCATCCATGCCCCACACACACACATTATACATGCACATGTATGCCCACACACACATTGTGCATGCACATAAATATGCATAATAATATATTTTTTAAAGGAATTCAGCTGAGGGAGCTAGGTGTATTGACAGATGCCTTTGCTGGTACTTAGGATACAGAAGCAAGAATAGAGTTCAAAGCTTACCTACAAATAATGTTATGTAGACTGAACAGGTTATATATTTATGTATTTAGGGGTGTGTGTGTGTGTGTGTGTGTGTGTGTGTGTAAATAATTAAAGACAAAGAGGCCATGAATTTGAAAGTGCAAGGGGTATATGGATGTGGAGGGAGGAAATTGGAGAAAATGATGTATATATTATAATCTCAAAAAAAATCTATAATTTTTAAAAAAGAATTCAAGATCATCCTTGCCTACATAGTGAATTTGAGGGAATCCTGGATGGCATGAAACACTGTCAGAAAGAGAGGGAGAAAGGGTGAGGTAAGGAAGGAAGAAAGGTAAGTGGTAGGGCAGCTGAGGAAACTTGACCCTGGTCTGGGGAGCTACGAGAGAGATGGTTTCTGAGATTCAAGCTTAATGATAATCATGGTTCTGACTCATCCCACAGGAATAGGCAACAAGGTTATTGCAAGGTAATTATCTGACATGGCTCAGGGTGGTTATAAAGGGGGTGAGACTTGATGAGGGGGCTTAAGCCTCAGGTCATGGGAATCTGTGCTGGTTTCCTATTCCTTTGTCATAGATCACACCAGCTCCTGTCACCTTCTGAGGCATCTGCATCCTTATCACAGATGGACAGGAGAGAGTGGGATGAGGGAGAGAAGGGGGGGGGGACAAAGAGAGAGGGATGTGGTCAGATATTGAGAAATAGCAGGGTTACAAGGAGAATAAGTAACTGCGGGAAGGGAAGTCCATGAACTGGAGGGAGTTTAGGGGAGGGGAGCTGAAAAGGGCTAGGACCCTAATGTAACTTAGAAATATGTAACAAGTACTTGTGAGCCTAGAGGCCAGCATGCACTTTGGTATATGAGTAGGCACCACAGGTAGCCATTTGTCCCTTCTGCCAGTGATAAGGGAAATGACTCCTTCTGGTATTCGGGAACCAGCTTCACAAGTTCCTGAGGAACGCTGGCTTTTATTTAACCACCAGAAATCCTCCTATAGTCCAGGCTGAGCCCATTTCTGAATATTTGGAGTACTTTGGGGTATTCTAGATATTTGGAATTTGGGGGAATTGGAGTCTCCTTTGGACCTTCTCATTGTTTCTCTGAAGAACCCTCCCCCTTTTTATAGTGGCTTTCAGTGTCCATTACTAAATGTGTCTGTTTTCTAGGACCCTAACTGAAGAGGCGTGGCTTCCCTCCTCCTCTTCTCCATCTCTGTCCTCCTAGGACTGCTGAGACTTACAGCTTGCCTGCCCTGTTATTTTTCTTTCAAATTCTATTAAAATTGTCTTTGGGCTAAAAAAAAAAAATTAAATATACTATAATCATTAAAAAGGTAGGCATTTTCATCTCCTGTATTGGTTACTGCTCTGCTGCTATGATAAAATACTAGGACCAAAAGCAATTTGTACAAAGGAGAGCTTATTTGACTTACTGGTCCAGAGGGATAAGAGAACATCACAGTGAGGAAGCATGGCACCAAGCAGGAGGTACAGCACCCAGAGCAGGAAGCCAGGAGCTCATATTCTCACAACCAAGCACAAAGAAGAGAGAAAACTAAAAGTGGTGTGAAGCTTCTAACATTAAAGCCCATCCCCAGTGACATTCTTCTGTAAATCAAGGCCACGCCTCCTAAACCTCCTCAACTGTGCCACCAGCTAGGAACCATGTGCTCAAATACCTGAGTCTGTAGAGGACATTTCTCATTCAGACTACCACACTCTACTCCTTGGTCAACGTAGGTTTGTGGCCATATCATAATGCAAAATGTTTATGATTTAACTTTAAAGTCCCCATGGTCTTTCACAGTCCATCCAAATCTCTTCTGAAACTCAGGCAATCTTTTAATTGTAACCTCCTGTAAAATAAAAAAGCAAATTACATACTCCCAACATATAATAGCACAGAATATACATTATCATTCCAATAGGGAAGAATGGGGATGTAGTAAAGAAATACTGGACCAAAGCAAGACCAGAACCCAGTTAGGAAAACATCAAGTCCTGTAGCTCTGTGGCCATCATTGAAGGGCTCAGATGGCTCCATCCTTCCAGCTTTTCTGCCTGCAACACACATCTCTCTCCTGGGCTGGTTCTACTTCCTGTAGGTAGCTCTTACAGACAGATATCTCACGGCTCTGACATCTCCAACATCTTTGATCTCCAGTGCAATCCAGGCTTCACTTTCACAGCTTCGTGCGACGGCCTACGAAGACCTCTTTCCCTCTCATGCAGGGACTCCCCTGCCACACTGTCTGGCCTCAGCAGCTCTCTGAAACTACAGAGGAATAATCCACGACCTCTTTACTCCCCCATCCGCTACGCCCATAAAGCCAGCACCATGTGGACAACACTGTCAAGTCTGGCTCCAGTATGGGATAGACTCTGGTCCCTTGAATCATATCAGCACCAATATTTTTTGTCCAGCTCCTTTCTGGGAAAAGAGGACTGCTTGTGCTCCTTCACTAGTTGGAAACTTCCCTGGGTGGGGTCTTTCCCTGAGGGCACCCTTTCCTTACTCCAGTGCAGAGCAGTCCTCTCCTCGACTGTGCTGTTCTCCTTAACAATCACAGCCTCTTCTAGCACACGCCTTGGCTGTGACATTAAACATCCTAGTGCTCTTCTCTCTGAATTGTGCATTTTGTATTTCATTTTGACCCACTTGCTCTTTTTCATTGTAGACTTGCAGAAGGGTTACCAATAATTACCATACCACAGTTCCAACATCACGTAGTCTTGAAATTTTTTCCACCAATGAAATTAGTCCTTTGCTTTCTAATTTAGCTTCAGGCAAGTTCTCAGGACACAGACAGAAGGCAGCTGGATTCTTTGCCAAAAATATCACATGAATGGCCTCTAGCCCAGTTACTGTTAAAAATCTTCACTTTCTTCTGAAACCTCTTGAGCTAAGCCTCTACAGTCCACATTACTTTATTTATTATAAAGTATTTTTATCTTCAGGACTCCTATTCAAACAGCTAAAGCTCTGCTTACCACATTCAGCAGCTTTTCAAGTCTAAAGTTCCAAAGACTTCCACATTCTTCCAAACAACAGCATACTCAGGTTCTTCTCAGCAGCAACCCACTCTCCGGTACCAACTTCTGCATTAGTTATTCTGTATTAGTTACTTTTCTGTGGCTGTGATTTAAAAAAAAAACAAAACACCATTACCAAAAGCAACTTATAGATGAAAGAGTTTATTTGACTTTTGGTTCCAGAGGGATAGAAGTCCATCATGTCAGAGAAGTGTGTGGCAGCCAGCAGCAGGCATGACAGCCAGAGCAGAAAGCTGAGAGCTCACATCTTCAAATAGAAGCATGAAGCAGAGAGAGTGATCTCGAAGTGGAACAAGGCTTTTAATCTCAAAGCCTGTCCCCAATGACATACTACTCCAGCAAGACTGTACTACCTAATGCTCCCTAAGCAGTGCCACCAACTGGCAGCTAAGTGTTTAAATGCCTGAGACTCTAGGGGGTACTCCTCACTCAAATCACCATATCTGTCTTCTTCAGATCATGACCCTTGACAAACCACTGTTACAATGTCCAGGATACAGGCTCCTCTTGTGTTTTAGAGTCTTGAACTTCTGGGTCTGTGATGCTTGTGGGATCAAAAGTAAAGGTAGCAGAGTATAGGGACTCTATGCAAGTACAGACTCAAGTGCCAGAATCCAAGCTCCACTGTTTACAAAGTTCTGTGACTCTTCCTGTTTCCATTTGTAAAGTTGAGATAAACATCCCTCAAATGGTTAATGAAGACTAAAGAAGATAACATTTATAAAATACTTAGGGGGGCTGGAGAGATGGCTCAATGGTTAAGAACACTGACTGCTCTTCCAGAGGACCCGGGTTCAATTCCCCGCACCCACATGGCAGCTCACACCTGTCTGTAACTCCAGTTTCAGGAGACCTAACACCCATAGCAAAGTACAAGTGCACTTAAACAATAATAAAAAATATTAAAATAAAATTAAAAAGTACTTAGAAAACTACTTGTTTCATAGGAAATCCTACTAAATAAAACCTACTCAGTGTCTCTGCCCACAATTAGTGTATGCCTGCTGTATACACCAAACAAAATAGAAGTAGGATCCCAGGTACCCTTAGGCAGGAAATAGCTCTTTAAAGATATTTGTATCAGTACATTCCTTGTTGCTATGACAAAAGGCCTGAGAGTAACTTGAATGGCAGTTTTAGCAATTTTAGGCCATGGTCCTTTAGACCATGGGCAGAAAAACATGGTGCCTGAGCATGTGACGGAGGAGCTTTTTACCTCATGAAGACAGGAAACAGTCACAAGAAGGACAAGACTCTCCCAAGGACTCACATCCCACCCAGAGAGTGACCTATGTCCTCTACCTAAAACCCATCTCTTAAAGCTTCCAGTACCTTTAAAAAGAGCACCACTAGCTGGGGACATTTTATATCTAACCCATAACAATATTAGTTCAATTTCACATCATATTGTTACATTTCTTACCTTCTATATTCTTTGAAAAACTATGAGTGATATGTTTTCTTCAAGAGGTGGAATGTTTCCTCTCCTTGAATCTGTGCAGACCTTTGTAACTGCCATAACTAATGAAATGTGGTAGTGATAGCAGAGTGAGACTTCTTAGGTCACAACACAAAAGGTTTTGTAGCTTCATCCTTAGTCTCTTAGATCACTTGCCTAGAGGTAAACGAGGTGTCCCCAGTCATAGGACACTTAGGCACAAGGAAAGTCTCATGTGGAAAAGAACTAAAGTTCTCGACTTAGATCGACTTCAACCATGTGAGTTAAGTGCATTGGAAGTGGGTCCTCTATCCCCAAACAGGCTTTTAGACAAATACAGCCCAGCTGATGTGTGATTGAGCCAAGGAGGATCTCCAGATGTGCAGTAGCCAGATGAGCACTGAGCAAGCTCCTGACTCACAGAAAAGGACATGTCTTAATTTTCTCTCTGTTGCTGTGATAAAACGCTGACCAAAACTAACTTAAGGAAGAAATGGTTTGTTTAGCTAACACTTCCAGGTCATAGTCCCTCATCAAGGGAAACCAGAGCAGGAGCTCCAGGCAGGAACCTGAAGGCAGAAACTGAGGAAGAGATCTCAGGGGAATGCTGCTTACTGACTTGCTTCCCCAGGCGGGCTTAGCTACCTTTCTTATACAGCCCAGACCCACTTGCCTGAAGATGGTACTCCCCATAGTGGAATGGGCCCTGCTGTATCAATTAACCATCAAGAAAATGCCCCATAGACCAAGCTGATGAAGGCAATTCTTTGAGGTTCTATTTCCCCAGATAACTGTAGTTTGTGTCAAGCTGACAAAAACCTAGCTGGCACCCAGGATGGCATAGCAATTCTGGTTTCCCTCATTTAAACTCTGAGGTTAGCAAACTGGTTAAACAGCCACAGATTGCTAATACATCAGCTTTCTTGTCATTAATTTCTTGGAACTGATTTGATGTATATTACTGGCTCCAGTTATGATTTCACAATTATTATATTCCAATTGTACTATAAAAAAGTAAATAAGAAATCAATTTTAGTTCAACATAGTTAAGTATATGAATGCTTGTCACAGCTTTATCAGAACACATGGCATTCTGGTCAGGAGACATGTAACGTACCATGCAGACTTACTCCTGTGGGACGTGGTGGAGACCGAACTCTATTCAAGCAATGTCACTAAATACCTGACATAAAGGAAGGAGGGTTGTTTTTTTTTTAAGTTCATGTTTCAGAAGATTCAGTTTGGCCCTACACATGCCTGAGCATAACATCTTGGTGACAAGAATGTGTGGCAGAAGAGGACTGTTCCCCTTGTGGTGGACAGGAAGCAGAGGGGGGATACAAGAAGGAATGTACTTGTACAACAGTGCCCACGGATATACAAGTACCACAGCCCATTCCTCGTCCCCCTCCAAGTTTTGGTGGGCTGTTGCTGGTAACAATCTACCCTCACAGCAGCTTTTCCCTAAACGTCAGAAGCACCACAGGCTGTTGGGTACCCCAGTACTCAGTATGACACGCAATACCTAAATGAACCGACCTCAAATAGACAAAGAATGAGGATTCTGGGATCAAGGTCAGATCCATCATTCTTCTCTCCCCAAGAGAGGCCCCACCAATTGAAGACTTAGCCTCAATGCCACCTTCCCAAAGACATCTTGTTTGTCACTCTTTAGACTTCATTAGGCCCCTCTGTCCTTGTCCTTTCAGCTCTTGTGTTCCTGACAGCATGTGTCTAAATAGTAATTAGCCAAGTGTGGACTCAACCACTCAGGTGATGCACCTGCTCATTTGGAACATAACGATGAATACTTATTTCTCATGTTTTGAGTGATCTAAATGACAAGAAGTTGTCCTGAGAACCGCTCCAATGGCATCATTATTCCCATTCTACTGAGAAGGAAAGTAAGATATAGACAGTTCAAGGAGAAAGTAGTTCATCCAATAGATGGTCAAGTCAAGCTCTGGTCACTGTAGTTGACTCAGAGGCCCCACCCATGAGCACTGAGCTTTACCATACAATCACTGAAGACAGCACCATGTCTTTCTTGTTCACCAATCTATCTTGGCACCCAGACAGCAAGCTGATAGAAAGAATATGTCACCAGTCTTCGGCATTGGTCTATTCTGCAGATATGAATTAGCCTACTTGCTGAAATTTATTTTTAACTCTAAAATCAATTTTCTTGGCATTTTCTTAGCTATTCACAGACCTCCAGACAATAGCAAAAGAAAGTTGAGGTGGTACATCCATGTTCTCGGGTGAATCTGAACAAGAAACTGCATTCTAGTTTCAACTTTCAGATTTTTGCATTTTGTTTGTGTGAGTTTTTTGCTTGTTTTGTTTGTTTGGGGCTTGGGGTTTTTGTTGTTTTGAGACAGAGTCTGACTATGTAGCTCTGGTTGGCCTGGAGCTTGCTGTGTAGACCAGGCTGGCTCAAACTCACAGAGATCCACCTACCTCGGCTGGGATTCGAGGCCTAAGAACTACAGAATTTAAGTGGTGTTGATGACGAGAACCAATGGTATGTCATAAAGAGACGGACCAGCGCTGACGGGGTGAAGCAGATGGAGGACAGACAGAGACAGATGGAGTTGCCTCAGAAGCTTGAGCTCACTGCTCTCCTCTCCCTGCTCAGGGGTCAGAATCACCAAGGTGGACTGGCAGCATTCAGAAAATGGTGCGGCCCACCACACCCAAGATTACCCTTGCCCTGAGCTGGTGGTTCGAAGGGGCCAGTTATTCAATCTCACCCTGGAGCTGAGTGGAGTCCTGGACAGCGAGGAGGCCCTCATCTTCACTGTGGAGACAGGTAACTGGCCTTGCCGGACCCCCTGGTGGTCCCCAGACTACTGATTTTATGACCAGTAATTTGAGATTCTTCAGTTAGTAGCCCAGGCTTTGGAGGGAAGCGAGTCCCTGGGAAGTGGGCTTCTGATCATTTCCAAGGGAAAGGTGGAAAATGCCACCAGTACACAGCAGCCAGCTGTGTGAGGTAACCTTTCTGGAGCCCTCTGTATGTAAAGGAATCCATGTATGTAAAGGGCTCTTGATGGTCGTGGAAAATACTCACGCACTTTAGGAGCCTAAATCCTTTCTTTTTTCCAGCCAGAGAAGAGGCTAGCTGTCACTTTCTCCTTTGCCCAAGGGATAGCTGAGAGCCAAGGCTGCTGGGAGGTGTCCACTCTCCCCCTGGGCTCCCTGAGCTTGCCCAATCCTTCCCTTTACAGCCTTCCAGCATTCGGAGGATAAACTCTGGGCTTCTAGGCCTATAGCACTTCTGCTTCTCTAAAGCAATCTATTTAATGGCAGAGTCTCTTGATCCCTTCTCCTCCCTGCCAGGGCCCCACGCATCTGAGGCTCTCCACACCAAAGCCATATTCCAGACAGCAGAGCTAGAAATAGGTGACATCTGGACAGCTGCAAAGGGGGAACAGACAGAGAACACCATCACCGTCAGCCTTGGGAGCCCTTCCAATGCAGTCATTGGCCGATACCTGCTGAGTGCCAGGGCCTCTTCCCGCCGGAAACACAGTGACCGCAGGCTGGGCCACTTTATTCTCCTGTTCAATCCCTGGTGCCCAGGTAGGAGCTTCCATAACTGAGACCGAGGGTCCCCTGGAAGATCTGAATTAGCCTACTTGCTGAAATTTATTTTTAACTCTAAAAAATCAATTTTCTTGGCACTTTCTTAGCTATTCACAGACCCCCCCAGATAATATTAAAAGAAAGTTGAGGTGGTACGTCTGTCCATGTCCCCAGAGGCAGATCTATCTGCGGGGGGGGGGGGGGGGGGGCGGGGGCGGGGGGGGGGGAGCCTTAGAAGCAAGATAAGGGATAGGAAGACAAGAGCCGGAACCAGATACAGGTCCCACAATATCAGGCATGACAATAGAACCTGTGTGAGAGGGCCAGGAAGATAGAGGCTTCTGATGTGAGAAGCCAGGAGGTCAAACGGAGGCTGAGAAAAGTAGGAGAAGCTCAAGAGTGGGTAAGAGAGCATCCATGCATGTGGGGCGGGTCAGGCTGCTCTAAGATGCAGAGAGCATCCATGCATGTGGGGCGGGTCAGGCTGCTCTAAGATGCAGAGAGCATCCATACATGTGGAGCGGGTCAGGCTGCTCTAAGATGCAGAGAGCATCCATGCATGTGGGGCGGGTCAGGCTGCTCTAAGATGCAGAGAGCATCCATGCATGTGGGGCGGGTCAGGCTGCTCTAAGCCGCATCCCTGAAGGAGGCTGTCTCCACACCTGCGAGGTGGGAATAATAACAGTGCCTAACTCTTGCAGATGAGGTGGGAATTCATCTGCCTAGTGCAGCAACCTAGTCCCATGACAAGGCCTCGGCAGGAGGTGGCTAGGATCAGGACCTTATTGATGTTTAGAAACTATAAGATGCTATTGGCATCAAGGTGGGACATCAGATGGATCAGGATTGAAAGGGTTAGGCCCTGCTTGGGGGGAAAACAACCACCTAGAAAAGATGTCTTAGCAGAGAGGGGCATGGAGCCAGTAAGCCACTTTCCCTGTCCTGATCATGTCAGCCCTCAGGCTCTCTCATACAGCTAAGCCCTTCCCAGGTCAGTAGGGACAAAGCCCCAGCCCCCATGGCCTGCTGACTGCTTTTCAGAGGACGATGTGTTTCTGGACTCAGAGGAAGAGAGGCAAGAGTACGTGCTTAACGACAGTGGCATCATCTTCCGAGGCGTGGAGAAGCACATCCGAGCCCAGGGCTGGAACTACGGGCAGGTCTTCAGGGGCACAACCAGAGGGGGTGGCCCAGGGCTGGGGTGGTAAAGGCAGCCTGGGAGACTTCTGTCTACCCACCTCTTCCTAGGAGGGGCAAGCTGGGCTGACTTAAGGCAGGCAAATCCATCCATTCATCCATCCATTCATTCATTCATTCATCCAAATACCACCCCTCTACCCCCACTGCCAAGGCCTATCCTGGACCCTTGGAAAGGGGGAGCTACTTTGGATACTGTTTAGAATTAAAAGTCAGTTCTGTGTGGAAATATAAATAGCTTCAATCAGTGGTTCTCAAGCAAGAGCATGCATCAGAGTCACAGGGGATCTCCTAAAATCACAGGTGGCCAGGTTCCTCCCTCAGAGAGTTTGATTTAAGCAGCTGTAGGGCCAGGCCTAGGAATCTGCATTTTAAACATGTCATGCAGACACTGTTGGTCTGAGACTGCTTTGAGAGCCCATCCATGTCTTAAGAAATCTGGTTCCAGTCCCCACTGTAGACCCCAAAACTCACAGACGCCCAAGTCCCTTCTCGAAGAGACAGGTTTGTGTGGGGCCTGGATACCCATGTGTGTTTGGTCACTTCCAAAACAGTGGAGCCGGGCGGTGGTGGCGCACGCCTTTGATCCCAGC
This sequence comes from Peromyscus eremicus, assembly GCF_949786415.1. NCBI lineage: Eukaryota > Metazoa > Chordata > Mammalia > Rodentia > Cricetidae > Peromyscus > Peromyscus eremicus. The sequence goes on from NC_081419.1 coordinate 103,973,446, forward strand.
ACTCGGGAGGCAGAGCCAGGCGGATCTCTGTGAGTTCGAGGCCAGCCTGGGCTACCAAGTGAGCTCCAGGAAAGGCGCAAAGCTACACAGAGAAACAGAGAAACCCTGTCTCAAAAAACCAAAAAAAAAAAAAAAAAAAACCAAAACAGTGGAAATGCTAAACAGTCATGCTGATTGTTCAAGGAATGACAAGGGAAAAAACCATACATATATCCAATTCAGACATAAGGATACAGAACCTACACACATATGGCTGACTGTAGCTACAAGACCAGTCCCAGTGGGTGAAGAAAATGGGGGGTGTATGGAATGAAGCAAAAGCAGCACAGGAGAAGGTGAAAGGAACCGCATATGGGAAGATAGATAGTAGGTTCGGGTCCGCAGAGTTGGGCAAGACCTAAATGGGCAGGAGGGGTGTGGGCAGGAGGGGGGTGGGCAGGAGGGGGGTGGGCAGGAGGGGTGTGGGCAGGAGGGGGGTGGGCAGGAGGGGTGTGGGCAGGAGGGGTGTGGGCAGGAGGGGTGTGGGCAGGAGGGGGGTGGGCAGGAGGGGTGTGGGCAGGAGGGGGGTGGGCAGGAGGGGGGTGGGCAGGAGGGGGGTGGGCAGGAGGGGTGTGGGCAGGAGGGGGGTGGGCAGGAGGGGGGTGGGCAGGATAGGGAGCAGCCCAAGCAACTGAGAGTAGAAATCAAGGGAGCATGGGGTCTGCTAAAGGACTCTGCTGGTGGAGACTCCACATGGGACTTGACTGCCTGACTAAGGACAGGCTGGGGGTCAAAAGCACTAAGGGCTCAGGGACTGGTCAGGGATAATACACTGGAAGTTGAGGGTCCATCTAAAGAGTTGCCACCCCTAGCAACAACATCTTCCTACCATGGGAGCCCAGTGCTGTTAAACCTTCCAGATTCTCAGAGATAATTTGAATGGAAAATCCTAGTTGTTAAATGTAATCAACTGGTCCAAACGTCCATGAAACATGTAGTGCGAAGGAGTGTGTCAGTAAAGTAGGTATGTGGCTCAAGGACCATCATGGGGAGTCTTGGGAAGGTTGAGCTTCTGGTTCCAAGATGATCCTTTGAAGAAGGATTTTTAATGTCCCCAGGGGGAGTTGGTGCAAACTGATACAAACACAAGCCACAGATCAGGTGGGGCTGCGGGAGGGCCTAGAATACGGATAAGACCCTGGCCTCTGAGTACAGCTTTTCTGGGAGCAGTTTGAAGAGGACATCCTGAACATCTGCCTCTCCATCCTGGACCGAAGTCCTAGTCACCAGGATGACCCAGCCACGGATGTGTCCCACCGCCATGACCCAGTCTATGTTACCAGAATCATCAGTGCTATGGTAAGGAGGCCACTACCATCCTTACATAGCCTTCCTTCAAGGATACCCCAAACTAGTCCCAGCACCAAACCCTAAGAATCTTACCAAGTCACCTCTTGCTTTCCGTACTGCTGCATAACCAACCACACCCAAAGTCTGTGCTGTCAAACCCTGTGTTACAGTTAATTCTGTAGGTCAAGAATTTGGCAGGATACCATGGGACTGGCTTACCCCAGCTCCTGGATGCTTCTGCTGGGGGTTCCTGGATGGTTGTGGCTCCATCCCCAAGGTGGTTGGCTAGAGTCATCTATCTCAAGCCTTTAGCTCTGGTAGTTGGGGGCTCCTTGTTTCCTGCCCATGCCATGCCTGCTGGACTTCCCTACCCTCACTCAGGCCTCCAGGCTGGTGGGGACTGGAAACTGGGACTGGCCAGTGATCTCACTTCTGTGGTCAAAGCAGTCCCAGGACATTTCAGGCAAAGATGTATGGGCCCAGGCCCCACTTCTCCAGGGAAGCAGTATTTACTTTAACTGATCATAAGCTGGAGGCTACAGGTCACAAAAGGCCGGAAGAGAGCCTATTATTTTTCTATTATTTTTTTATTTCTTTAATTAAAATGCAATTACATCATTATACCCCTTCCCTTTCTGCCCTCCAGTCCCTCCATGTACCACTGCCCCTGCTCCCTCTCAAAAGCATAGTCTCTTTTCTTCCATTGTTATTGGGGTGTGTATGTGTGTGTGGTGCTAAAATACATACTATTTAAATATATAAATGCAACCTGCTTAGTCTGTTTAGTGTTACTTGTGTGTATATGATTTTAGGACTGAGCACTTGGTACTGTATAACAAATTAGGGAGCTCACCCCTGGGGAAGACCATTTCTCCCGGTCTCATCACTTCCCCCTTCTGAGTTAGCATGTCTATGGGGGTTGTAGTTCAGGTCCTGTTTAGGCAGCCATACTGTTGAAGTATCATGGGTGTAGCTTCCCCGTCGTTTCCAGGAGACACAATCTCACAGCAGCTTTCCTGGTCCTCTGAGAGAGTCTCTCATTAATAGCAGCCTCAATCCCATGTGGGTGTCAAGGTCATGGGATTCTAAAAGTAAAGCTGTATTTCTCAGATAACCTTGGTCCCCCAAGACCTCAGAGTGATGATCGAGTCAGAGTCAACACCAGTGAAGGATCCCGGGCTGCAAGTCACAGCAAGTCCTGAACTCAGGGATCACCCCTTTGCTAACCCAGTTAGGCAGGTCCCCTAATCCCTTGGAATTTCACTTTTCTCCTCTGGGGAAAAGGGACACAGCTGATACAGGAAGATAAAAGACCTTACACTGGACTTAAAACAAGTTAACTCTCTTGACGTAAAATCCTTAGGACCGTGCTTGACACAGAGTGGCGTTCAGCAGGCACCAGACTACCGCTATGATTACAGTACCACAGGCAGCCCCAAATTTAACTAACATACAGATATTTAAAGCAGGAAATGCTCCCAGATCGTAGATGATTTTTGACAACAGACTATCCAAATTGAAGATAATTGAAAATTATAAGTTGTGTAAAAATGGGCTTTATTTTTTAAAATAATTTTCTTTTATTAAGAGATTTTCTATTCATTTTACATACCAACCACAGATTCCCCTGTCCTCCCTCCTCCCACCCCCAGCCTTCCCCCTCAGCCCACCCCCATTCCCGCCTCCTCCAAGGCAAGGTCTCCCAAAAATAGGCTTTATTTAGTTTTGTGTTTGGGGAGGCATTTGAGATCAAACTCCAGGCCTCTTGCATGCCAATCATATGCTGTACATTCTAGACACACACACACACACACACACACACACACACACACACACACACACACACACACAGTGGTATTATAAGAAAGCAGTGTGCCCTAACTTTCAGGCAACTTAAACCCGTTGGCGACCCCACTGACTTGGGATTCCAAATGCAGATGATTTGACAATGAAGGTGAGATGCCAGCCCAGTGACTGACTCACACCCTCTCTGCCCAGGTGAACAGCAATAATGACCGGGGTGTGGTACAAGGCCAATGGCAGGGCAAATATGGCGGTGGCACCAGCCCACTGAACTGGCGTGGCAGTGTGGCCATCCTGCAGAAGTGGTTCAAGGGCAGATACAAACCAGTCAAGTACGGCCAGTGCTGGGTCTTTGCTGGAGTCATGTGCACAGGTAGGGGAAGAAAAGCCTCTCAGCAACACGTACACCCCTTGGTTTGCATGTGTTTGCATAGGTCTGCATGTACCTCGATCAGTTTTCATTAATGAAGAGGAAAGAGAAATCAGGTTAAAGAACCGAGAAAACAAACAGTCCGTTTCTTTGGCATTTGGTCTTTTATTTAGCATAAATCCTCCCTCTGCCTCGATCTCATTGGTTGTCATGGGTCAGCCCTGTGGTCGTCAGATCCCCTCAGAAAGGTTCATGGCATTGCTGTGTGGACCTAAAACCTCCCTACCCAGACAAGGGTGACAGTAGTATCTCCAGCAAAGCCCTCTGAGAGACTCCAGAGGACTTGGTGGTTCTGAGAGAGGAGAGCCACAGTAGAGACCAGGGACTGAGGCGAGAGGCGGAGCAGGGTGCATCGAGCTGGGCACCTCCCTCTGACCCACTACTCCACAGTCCTCAGGTGCCTGGGGATCGCAACCAGGGTGGTGTCCAACTTCAACTCAGCCCATGACACTGACGGCAACCTGAGTGTGGACAAATATGTGGACTCTTTTGGACGGACCCTGGAGGACCTGACAGAAGACAGCATGTGGTAGGTCCTGGGCCACTGAGCATCGGGGTCAGGGGCTGCCCAGTCCAGTCCTGAGTACAGGATCCTTCTTTCCTCTCCTTATACAAACCTCTCTTCCTGATGTTGTCACCTCCCTTGGCCCCCAGATGTTTACCAATGTATTTTTCAGTGAGAGCGGCCTCCCCAGAGGATTTCACTGCCGCCTTAACACCAGCTCAGTAAAGCAGGATCTGGTTTCCCTCTGCTGCCTGTCTGCCGTGTAGCCTTGTGCAAGTAACACCACTGTTCCTAATCTCATATTCTCACTGTGAGCACAGGAAGCTGAAAACAGTCAAGACCTCCTCACCAGGGCCTACATAATGTCTGCACAGCCCACACCCTACCTACCCTCTTGTTTATCACTCCCAAGATACTTACACATCTCCTAGTTCTTGAGTACAATTTCCTGTCTCCTGACCTTTGTCTACACTATTCCTCCTACCCAGAATACTGTTCCCTTCAGTCTTTCTCTGGCTGATTCCTTTGAATATCGGCCTCATCTTAGAAGTCGTTTACCTAGAGTAGGTTTCCAGCATGTTTCCAGCAGCCGTTCTCTGGTATAAGCCCCTCATTTTCTGCACAGTATTTATTACTGTTTGCGGGTCCCTGTCTTCCTGTCATCTTCATTAAAATAAAAACACACACGTGTGTACACAAGGATATACACATATGCACATACTTACACACACTGGTACACAGAGAGACACACACACACATAAATACACACAGACACACACACATATATATACTTACATATATATATATGTATGTATGTATGTATGTATGTAAGCACACAGAAACAAAACATACACCAACATACAAGTAGGAAGATGTATAAACACATGAAAAAACCAAAAACATGCAAACACACAGGCATACAAATATACCCCAACGTACAAGCTCTCATACACACAAGGTCAAAAATACCCACAAACTTGCATGCATGCAGGTGCAGGAACACACAAGCACACACAAACGTAAAAGCCCTCAGGCACACAAGGGCATAAACACACACAAATATGCAAGCATGCAGACACACAAGCATAGAAGCACACACACATACAAACATGCAAGATGCACACTTATGCACACATGCACACGCACACATACTTACATTAGCCAGGCAGTGTGAGCTGCGTGGGGGCAAGATCTTTGGTCTTACCTACAGCTGTATTTCTGGTATCTTGAAGGCAGGTTGTTGGTATGTGTACACACAATCATGCACACACAAATGTGAATGTGTCCATCAGAGCAAGTGAATGAGTGGGTCATGGGGTGCAGCCCCAACACTGGCTGGTCTGCAGTAGGGACTTCCCTTCTCTGGGCCTCTTGTATGCACACAGCCGCCTTGCCCGTGTGTCTCTGGCAGGAATTTCCATGTCTGGAATGAAAGCTGGTTTGCACGACAGGACCTGGGCCCCTCCTATGATGGCTGGCAGGTTTTGGACGCCACACCCCAAGAAGAGAGTGAAGGTAGGGATCGTTGGGTGGGCCCAGACCCCCTTGGCAGCACACTGCTCATCCTATTCCTTCTCCTGCCCAGGCATGTTCCAGTGCGGCCCTGCCTCAGTCACCGCCATCCGTGAGGGTGATGTGCACCTAGCCCACGATGGCCCCTTCGTCTTTGCCGAGGTCAACGCAGACTACATCACCTGGCTGTGGCATGAGGACAAGAGGCGGGAGCGCGTGTACTCAGACACGAAGAAGATCGGCAGGTGCATCAGTACCAAGGCAGTAGGCAGTGACTCTCGGGTGGACATCACAGGCCTCTACAAGTATCCAGAAGGTGGGCGCCATGGAACAGACTTTATCAGCCTCCCCATGATGGTCTGTGGGCTGTAGGAGGCCCACGGAAAATCTGGAGCCGGATCCCCTCCAAATGTGAGGATGGCCGCAGTAGCTGCAGTTCGGCGCTGTCTATGCTGCCGGTACCTGCCTTCTCTGCTCGCTGCACACCTCTTCTGGGCTAGCTTTCCCATATACAGCAAGAATAGTGTTGTTTCCTCCAACGCTTGCCATATGCCAAGGATTGCACAGGCATGCACATGGGTTAACAGTTGTACCGAGTGATCGTGGAGACAGGAGCAGGAGGTAGCAATGGCACAGGTCGGAAACAGGGACTGGGCACAGCGCAAACAACAGTAGCTGTCACTGGAGTCTGTCACCGTCACCTTCCAGTCCTCTGCCACAGCCCTAGTCCCTGGTTACGGAAGAACTTGCATTTGTTGGGGCCCAAAAACAAGATGGGTGTTTTCCTCATCGCCACCTCCAACACTGTACACTGACGATCTCCTTTTCCCATAGGGCAGCAGGTCCCTGGATGGGGTGGTAATCTGACCCATACGGCCAGTCACTTATGTTTGTTAAGACATGCTGCCAAGTGATTAAGATCTGGTTCAAACTGGAATCAGAGTTTGTCCCTGCTGCTTCCTGAGCACAAACCAGAGCAGGGATGCTAACAGTTATAGGAAGGAGGGTGAGTCTGTTTTGGATGTCTCCGCCAGGGCTGGTGTACCCACCACAGCATGCCCTCCAGGTATTGCCCAGACAATCTGAGGCACCCTAACACTGGTGAGACTGTGGGTAGGATGCTCCACGTTTACACCCCAAACCTCGCCTCGACTCTCTCGAGCATCCATACCTCACGGGCACCAGCATTGTCTTAGTTCCCATCTCTGCCAGAAATCTCCACCCTTCTGTCCTCTTGTTGCATCAGGATAGGCAGTGGGTGGGGAGAGCTGATGTGCCATCTGCAGAGACTTTCTGGAATTCAGAATGTGGAGTCTTGGGATGGTTTTTGGCCTGAGAAGAAATCAGCATCCCCTTACATGATGGCAATAATGAGTTTCTTTTCACCCAGTTGTCAGAGATGCTGAAAACCTGCATTTTTATGTGAAATTTCCTGACCTGATGTGTTAGCAACTGTTGTAAAGTATATTTAAACAGAGAAGCGAACATGGGCATTTGGCAAAGGGCTCCCTATGATTCTTGAGCTTCCATTTCAAGCCCTCATGGGAATATAAAGTGGTGACTAGTGGTGGGTTTGCCCAGAGCAACAGAGTCTGGACCTGGGTTGAGGGAGAGTGTGCTGCCTGTGTCTGACGTAAGGATGCCCTGCAGGGTCCCGGAAGGAGAGGCAAGTGTACAGCAAAGCTGTGAAGAAACTGCTCAGCATCGAAGCCTGGGGGAGGAGGAGGCGGATCCGCAGGGCCGGTGTGCGCGGTGTCTGGCGCGATGACCTCCTGGAACCGGCCACCAAACCCAGCATCACTGGCAAGTTCAAAGTGTTGGAGCCGCCAGTGCTCGGCCAGGACCTGAAGCTAGCTCTGTGCTTGACCAGCCTCACCTCCAGGGCCCAGCGGGTCCGAGTCAATCTAAGTGGTGCTACCATCCTCTATACCCGCAAGCCCGTGGCAGAGATCCTGCGTGAATCCCACACAGTGAAGCTGGGACCACAAGAAGGTAAGGTCAGGGTGGCCTAGTGGGACCTGGCCAAGCCAATACACCTCCTTTTCCAAGTCGACTGGGGGATGGGCAGCAGTGAGGGAGACTCCCAGATTGACGTTCATCTCCAGGAAGGATAGCCCGAAGCTTTGATGTCAGTGCCTGTCTCTTGCCCCCACTTTACAGATAAGAAAATTGAAGGTCAGGGGAGGAAATCATGACCGCGTGGCTCACTTGACTGTAATGGCAACACAAGCCCACAGTCATCCAGTGGCAAACTGGCCTTAGGGGTGAGGTGACCTGTCACCTAGTCATCACAACCAAAGTGATTATTTACAGACTAAATAAGCACATGCCGGGAGCATGTCATAGTATACAGGACGTGCTCTGTGTCACTCTTCCAAAGTCCACACACATCCTAGATACCAGCAAGGGCTCCATCCTTCAGAGAAGTAGACCCACACCCAGAGTTCAAATTCACACCTGGTACATGCGGCAGCAGGACCCGAACCCAGGCAGCCAGGCTTGGAGGAACTCCCGACCCAGGGCAGAGAGGGCCTAGGGTTCCGCACCTGGAACACCGCCAGCGCCAGCACCTCAGCACTCAGCCTTGGTCTCCAGGCTGCACAGGAGATGGTTCATGCCATGCCGGGGATGCTCACTTGGTGGAGCATTAGCCTAAAGCCACAGTTGGCATTTCACTGTGAAATGGCGAGGCCCTGGGCCTTTAGAAAGGGTTTGAATGGTTTTCAACTGGCCTGTTGCTTTTCTTTCCATCAGTCAGGGATGTTTCTCATGAGCCCTGAACACATCACGCGTTATGCGTGATTACCCAGATGGCCCCGTTTGTTTGCTCCTCCTTCCTTTCCCACTTCGTCTCTCTCCTTGTTCTGTCTCTCCCTCACTCTTCGCACATGTCGTCCCTCTTTCTGTCTCCCTAGCTGTGTGTCGCTCTTCTCTCTGTATGTATGTCTCCCATTTCTGTCTCTGTCCTTACGTGTCTTTCCTAATTCTCTAAATACACAGGTGCGTTGTGTACGTCTGTGCGTATCATCAGTCTGTCTCACTTCTCTTACCCCTGTCTGGATCCTAAGGATACAGCTGAACAGGGTTTGATCGCTGTCACCCCTCTGGACCTGTCCCTTGCAAATACACCTCGTGGGCTTACACAGGCTAACAACGCACGAAGGAGGTACCACACGCTTTTTAGCTCTTTTTGTCATTTCTTGTCACAAAAATCCAAATCACAAAATAACACTTTGTACTGGAATAAATTAACATCTCCTGGCTTTTAGCGTTTTTTTTCATGTTGAAAATAATACATATTCATTAAAGAACTCAAAAGCAAACAAGAAAATCGCCTCTCATCTCACCACCTACCTACAAACTGTTGACAGGTTTCCCTTCTAAACGCTCCCTGCCTGTTTGCCTTGTGAAAAGCACAGTTCTAATTAAATGTCGCCACGCTGTGCACTCTTCCTAGTATATCATAGCTCACTTTATAAGCTCTTCATAGGTATCCTTTTACTGAACTTAATTTTTTTTTTAACAAAATCAAGGTTTTTTTTTTTTTTTTTTCAAAGACCAGCTTTAGGCTTGGTTGATTTTCAATACTGATTTATTTTTTTTTTTGGCTTTAACTTCCATTGATTTCCACCCTAATTAATGTCATTCCCTTTCTCTTTCTTTTGTGTTGTGCTCTTTTTGTATGATTCCTTTCTTCTTTTCTTTGTCTGGTGGTTGGTTGCTGTTCTACTGCAGATTGAGTGTGGAGCTTTATGCTTTGAAGGCTCTTCACCCTGAGTAACATCCCTGCCCCCTCCACGTTTTCATTTTATTTTGAGACAGGGTCTCACCAGTTTGCCCAGGCTAGCCTTGACTCACCCTGTAGGCTCAGCAGGCTTTGAATTGTGGTCCTCCTACTTCAGCCTCCCAAGTAGCGATGGTTGTAGACCCATGACACCAGGCCAGCTCTTAGACTCCTCTTCTTCTGGTATATGTTGGCTTTAATTTTTCCATTTTCCTGTGGATACCTAGATTAATAATTTTCAATCTGCCATACACACACACACACACACACACATACACACACACACACACACACACACACACACTAAAAATTTCCTTCTACGCACCATTTTCGACATTCCTCACAAAGTATTTTTATTTTCATTTTGTTTAAAATATTTAAAATTTTATCTTGTCATTTCTTCTTCGGCTCATATTCTTTCAGAAGTGTATTGAGCTAGGCACAGTGGAACAAATATCTAATCTAGTGGTCAGGAGGCTTATGCAGATAGAGCATGAGTTTAAGGCCAGCCTGAGTTAAGTAGCAAAGCTCATCTTTTTTATGTAAAGTAGCATATCCCCTAATCCCCAGCATTGTGGATTTTCCAGTTCTCTTTGTTATTGTTTTCTATTAGATTCCCCGTGGTCTGAGGACACACGCTGCATTATTTCTATTTTTTACAGTTATTAAGATGTTATTTATGAATTTAGAGTATAATCTGTCTTGGTGAATGTTCCATGTGAGCTTGAGAAGAAAGGGTATCTGCTGTGCTGGATGGATATTCAGTCTCTGTTTATTACTTCCGGCTGGCTGAGGTGCTGTGGAGAATCACTACTTGAGGGAAAGAGACTCAGTGTTTCTTAACTGAGAATGGAGTTCATGACTGGGGACCTGCACTTCATGAGGGGCCAGCTTCCTCAGGGTCTGAACTGGGACCAACACTCTGCCCAAGTGCATCACTGGCAGCATACGTTGGTTCTCCAAGATGGAACTTTGCATTCCAATGAGTTTCCAGTTGATTCTGATGATGCTGGTCCCAGGACCACTCTTGAAGAATCATGGTCTATGACCAGGAAAGAAGTAAATGATAAATATAAAGTATTTGGCCTAATTATCTAATGAACATATATTATCCACATCTTCATTATTTTTTATATTACTGTAAGTTGGGGATAATAGTTATAACATCTATGCATGAACTAAAAGGATTTTATTAGTTCATCCATGAAAGTGCTTCTAGGTTCCCAGTACACCCTAGTCCTTTAATCAAAGTTTGTTTCCAAAATTATTATTATTGTAGCAAGGATTCTTCTAGTAATAACCCAGTAATGTAAGGGAGCCCAGCAAACAAGGGAGAATCTGTTTTGTATGGTTCAGGGAATGATCTACTATAACATATTTTCTGTTCTAATGAGTGAATTTACTAAGTAATCGAGAGAGAGAGAGAGAGAGAGAGAGAGAGAGAGAGAGAGAGAGAGAGAGAGAGAGAGATTCAAACTGAGCGCTCACAAAAACCCAGCAAAGGAGCTGGAGAGATGGCTCAGCAGTTAAGAGCATCGGCTGCTCTTCCAGAGGACCCAGGTTTGATTTCCAGAGCCCACCTGGTGGCTCATAACGATCTGTAGCTCCAGACCCAGGGGATCTGATGCCATCTGTCCTCCACCAGCACCACGCATGCAAGTGGTGCAGGCCAAACCCACCCACACATTAAATGAAACTTTAAAATAAAAAAAAAAAGTTTGAAACATTCACCAGAAATCAACTGGGAAAACCCCTTTAAGGCAGCCAGCTGGAATCCCCAATCAAGAGAGTCAGGACAGAGTAGTGTCCCCTCTGGTGAGGTGTCCAAGTGAAAGAACAAAGCTACAGCTGAAGAGACTATGGCCAATTCTGGTGCTCACAACATCCAACAGAAACTAACCGGGGAGGTTGAGGCTGACAAGTGAGTTCCCGATTGAGCTTTCTCTCCATGACTGAGTGTCCCCTGGCTGAACTTGTGATGTCTCTTTCCCACTTCAGGCTCCTTCAGATTGTGTGATAAACAGTGGTAATGTCAGTTGGAAATGGTTTGCCTTCCAGCTCTTCTCAAGGACACAGTGTTTCACTCTTGGGGTATTTTGTTATTCCCTCCCCCTCCTTGTCACAGACTGAAGTAGAGCAGCCCATCCCCAGACCTTGGAAGACACTTTGAGACCAACATGTTTGTGTGTGAAATGGGGAAGGGGACAACCACACTTCTGAAGCCAGCTTCTCAGTGACTCTAAACAACATGTGACAATTTACCAATAGAATGTGCCTTATAGCATCTTAACACAGAGATCAACCTCCTGGCATACAGGAGCAGCATGCTGTATGCAAAACTCTGAGCTAACGGGGACATTTAAGGATCTTCCCTAAGTAAAAACCCAAATGCTTTTGGGGTCAGAAGTAAAAGGAAAATAAGCGGCAGGACAATAGATTATTACAGAGCCCGGGGCAAGCAAAAGAGGACTCACTGCATATGTGCACATGTACACACACGAGATAAATAGAGGTCAAAAGATCCAAATAGAGCCAACAGTTAGCTATGGCTTGTAGTGAGCTCCGCAAGAAGAGAATGCCTAGGCAAGGTGTGTGTGGCTGGGGAGAGGGAGACACACACAGAAGATCTAGACCATGGGAATTCAAGTATGAGAGTACTGGCAGGGAATATGAGTGAAGCCTGCCACAGCTGACTAAAGTCAGCCCTTCATGGCCAAGCAGTGCTTGGAGACATTACAAGGAAGTTGCCCCCATGAGTTTGAAAGTTGACGGCCATTGTTTGATCTCTCTTCTCTGGACCTGATATCTAAAAAGCACCCAATAGACAGTCAATAAATTCCAGGTGGGACGGACAGATGGTGTATCACACATTTCCATCTTGAATAATTATGAAGAGTTCGTGCAGCTGTCTGGGCACTCTTGGAGTGACAGCCTGGTATCCTGATACTCCCTGGCCTAGATTTGAACCCAGTTGTACATGGATTCTTGCTGTGGGACTTTGGGTAAGAAAACACCCTCTCTGAGCCTTGGGTTTAGTTTCCTGTATGCTCTGCCTTTCAGAGAAGAAGATCCCAGTCACAATATCTTACTCTCAGTACAAAGAAGATCTGACGGAGGACAAGAAGATCCTTTTGGCTGCCATGTGCCTTGTCAGTAAAGGAGAGAAGCTCCTGGTGGAGAAGGACATTACTCTGGAGGACTTCATCACCATCAAGGTGACTCCTGTCCACATGCCACCCTGTTTCTGACAGGGCTGATGGAGGGTTTTCAACACTGGGGTCTGAGCCTCGGGCATCAGCCTCACCTCTCAAGGGTGGAGAAGACTGTGGCATTCTCGCAGGGTGTGTGGAGGCAGAGGTGGTTACGAGTGATGCCACATTCTCTGGCCCAGCCTGAACCATGGGCTTCGGGGAAGTGGGGATGCAGAGGATGCTGGGTGACTCACGGATGCTGCCTCTCCAGGTGCTGGGCCCAGCAGTGGTAGGAGTGGCAGTTGCTGTGGAAGTGTTGGTGATCAACCCCCTCTCAGAGAACGCGAAGGACTGTAAGCTGATGGTAGAAGGCAGTGGCCTTCTCCAAGGACAGCTCAGTATTGAGTAAGTGATGGACTGTTGATTGACAAGGACAGGGCTGGGCCAAGAACAGGTACTGAGGAGGTAGCAGGAGAGACTCTGGGCTTTGGGGACACACCTATTACCCACAACATCAGCCTTTATTCATTTAACCATTACTTCACTTGCCTAGCAGATCGATCATTCACACATATTACTTATATTTTCATTCATTTACCCGCTTGCTTAATGTTCACTTGCTGTCTTGAATTTTTTTATTTATATATGAGTGTTGTGCTATATGCATGCCTGTGTGCCGTGCGTGCCTGGTCCCCACTGAGTCCAGAAGAAGGCACTGGGATCCCATGGATCTGGAGTTACATTTGGTTATGAGCCACCATGTGGGTGCTGGGAATCAAACCCAGGTCCTCTGGAAAGCAGCCAGTGTTCTCAGCCTCTGAGCCAACTCTCCAGCCCTATTTGCTGTCTTTTATTCATTCATTACCCACTCTTTTATTCATATTTTCGCTCATCGGTTATTCATTCACTCAGCTCAGTTTTGACTGGTTCATTCATTAGCCACCCACTGTTTACTTTGCTCTCTCATTTACCCGCTCTTTCATGTATTCATGCATTTACTCACTACTCAATACACTCCTTGGTCACACTAATCTGTGCTCCGAGCCACATGGACGTTATTAGGGACACTAAGATGGCTGTTACCATGAGAAGAGTATGAGGGATGAACCCCTACATTCTAGGGGACCAGAGACAGCCCTTGAGAGAAGGTGGGGTGGGGTTAAGGAGAAGTTTTGGTGCCACTGGCATTTGGAATGGTCCCTAAATGATAACGATAACATGAGGCATTTTTCTGGCATAGACAAGGAAGACAGGGTTCCCAGGCACAGGTCTCTGATGCAAAGGGAAGGTCTCCTTAAGGGGAGGCTCTGGTTCCTGTGTGTTAGGAAGGGAAGGGCAGCAAGGTAGTAGGAATGCTAGAGCCAAAAGCCAAGGAGAGAAGTGCAAGGCTCGCTCAGGGCCAGCACCAGAGAGGGAAGAGCATGGCCGAAGGGGAGAGATGTGAGCGATAGACGAGGGTAATGCTCTTGAACCCGAGGATCCGGGCAAAGCCAGGCAGGCTAGACTCAAGGAGAGAGGACTGACTGTCTGCCTTCCCCCTGCTCTTGCCTCCAGGGTGCCCACCTTGCAGCCTCAGGAGAGGGCCTTGATCCAATTCAACATCACCCCTTCCAAGAGTGGCCCAAGGCAGCTGCAGGTGGACCTCGTCAGCTCACAGTTCCCGGACATCAAGGGCTTTGTGATCATCCACGTGGCCACAGCCAAGTGAGGGGCCTCGAGTGACTTGGGGAGAATTCTGTCCATCTGCTTGTTTCTCCCACATAAGAGCCAGGAGTCCGGGTTAGCCCTGCTTCTGTCTTTGCCCCCCTTCATGAGTTTAGGCAAGGTCCTTCCCAGGGCACTGATGCACTGCACTCGGTAATCCTTCCCTTCAGGACAAGGGGTGATGTCAGAGCTGAGGGATCCTCCAGCTCTTGTCACCTTTCTGCTGGAAGAATGGTGTGGCCCAGCCTCCCCAGAGCCTCGGCCTAGTTAGATCTGCCAGCTCAGCCCAGGCAGCTCACTGCTCCTTGCTTTTCTCTCTTCAAATGTCCTGGCCACACTTGGGCCCAAGAATTCTACAGGCCAAAGCACGACCATTACAGAGGAGCCTTCCTGAAGCCAGAAAGCAAAGCAGAAGCAGAACTGAGATCCATGCCAGTCCCCCGACTGTCACCCCAAACTCGTGTTCTTAAAAAAGCACTGGATTCTAAGCAACAGGTGTGCCGCTCAGTGGAGACACTGATTCTGGATTGGAGGGGCTAAGGCTGCCTGGAGGCAACTGAAGAAGACAAAGGAGTCCTCCCCTAAACTCGGCAGCATGGATGTGCTCCGGCTCTGGCCGTCCTGGAGTCCTCCCCTAAACTCGGCAGCATGGATGTGCTCCGGCTCTGGCCGTCCTGGAGTCCACAGAACCACCCTGGGTCAGTCAGCCACTCTTTCTTGGAACCAGGATGGCTGGCACTGTGCAGATCCTACACTTGAGTCAAAGCGGGACCCTGATGCCTGGGATAAGGACAGAGCAGTCACCACTGGGCCATGAAGAATATGACACAGGATATGGAATTTAGCACTGAAATTTATGGACAGCCCAAGGAATTAAAACTAAGCTACAGTTTAAGGACTCTGAACAACACAACAGGCGCATTTGCAACAGATACACATGAAGACGAGGGAGCTGGAGACACGGCTCAGCAGCTAAGAGCACTTTCTGCTCTCCTAGAGGGCCTGAGTTTGGTTCCCAACCCCATGTCAGACAGCTCACAACCTCCTGTAACTCCAGCTCCAGGGGTCCAACACTTTTGGCCTTTGTGGGCACCTGTACTTAGGTGCACACACACCCTCCTCCCAAACACATGCAATTGAAATAAATATTTTTTTTTAAATACAGATGAGAATAATTTATGTTGGGAGTCTAGCAAATACACGGTATTTGCTAGATGTTTCTTGTGGCACTCCATACAAGTACTTCTCTGACAATTCTACAAAACGTGAGATGAGACTTAGAGGCCAGATGAGTAGATGTGCCAAGAGGTTTGAAGGGAGAGGACTGCCATGAGTTCAAGGCCAACCTGGGCTACAGAGTGAGTTCAGGCCAGCCTGAGCCACAGCATATTGACCGACAAGTCACCTGGGGTCAACACTGGTAGAGGTCAAGAGAGCAGGAGTGAACAGAGCGAGCGGCCTAGCCCTGCTGGAGGTCCTGTGGCAGCCAGGAGGGTGGGGGCATGCACAGCTCTGCAACTAAACTTCCCGGGACAGTGTGTGTCTGGGGGACGAGGACAGCCTGCCAGGTAGCTGTTTCCTCTACACCCCTTTTCCCTGGTGCTTCCCAGCTGATTGAGATAGGACTTCAATGGGACCAAAACTGGCCTCACGAGATGTTCTAGCCCTGACTGGTAGCACTAAGGCTTTACATGAGACTCCAGCTTTCTAATTCCCTTAAGTCACTCCAGCCCTTAAGGACTATCTGCTTTCATGAAAGCTCTGAACAGTGAGACAGGTGAGGGATCTGATCTTCTAGACACTCAAATCCCCTCCCTTCCCAAGCCTTTAGCGCAGGGTTGGTAAGCCAATGTGAAGGCCCAGCATGAGTTATTTAGGCTTCGCAAACCAGGAGGCCTCTGCTGTAATTGCTCAACTTTGAATCTACAGCACTGAAGTCAACATAGACGCTGCACAATCAAATATGTGTCACGATAAACGTTATTAAAACAGGCTGCCGGCCAAGCCTAGCCTGGGTTAGAGTTGCCCAACCCTTCCACAGAACAGCAGGCTAACTCAAATGCTAGGATCCAGCTCCATCCAGGGCTAAGGCAAGTTTTGAGGATTCCCAGAGTGAAACTAGAATAAATTCCCACCTTGGGACAGTGATTCTAGATTGAGTTGTGATTCAAGCCTGGGCTGGATCATAACCGTGATGTTAAACCAAATCCTAACCCTTGTCCTCAAACCAACACCTGGCTAGCACCAAACTGAATCCATATTAACACTGCCCCTGGACCAACTCTCCACAGCAACTCAGAGGCCAGACTAGAGTTCCCACCCAACACAGGATCTGATGCTAACCTCTTGATTGAATCCTGATCCTAGACTGACCCCTAGCCTCAGATAGATCTGGCACTAGGCCTTGGCTTTAGCTGTTCTCTCTAAATCAGTACTTCTAAAATGGGACCTATACCTGCTGTCCCAGTCACTGAGTGAAAATGACTGTCTTCCTGGACCAGGTCTCTAAGCATTACTTCCTTTCTCTTCGAGGACCTGGGGCAGAAATACTGAAGAAGTGTGCTGTGCCCCCACCCTGTCCTCCCCAGTCCTCACTGAGAGAAGAAGCCATGTCCACAATGTAGTCCTCACAGAGTGTCACAGTCAGGATTTCTATCGCTGTGATAAAGCAACATAGGGACAAAAGGATTTATTTCAGCTTACACTTCCACATCACAGTCCATCACTGAGGGAAGTCAAGGCTGGAACTGAGGGAGAACAAGAACCTGGAGGCAGGAAATAAAGCAGAGAACATGGAGGGGTGTGCTTTTCTTGCTCTCCATGGCTTGCTCAGCCCAAGACCACTGACTCAGAAGGGGCACTGTCCACACGGGGCCCTTCCACATTAATCATTAATTGTGAAAATGTCCCACAGACTTCTCATAGAACAATCTGATTGAGGCATCTCCTCAAGATTCTCTCTTCCAGGCCATGGTGGCGCACACCTTTAATGCCAGGACTGAGGAGGCAGAAGCAGGCTGATCTCTGAGTTTGAGGCCAGCCTGGTCTACAGAGTGAGATCCAGGACAGCAAGAGCAACACAGAGAAACCCTGTCTTGAAAAACAAAAACAAAAACAAAAACGATTCTCTCTTCCCAGGTATGTCGAGATTTGTATCAAGTTGACAAAACAACCAGCTCACAGAACATCAACCAGGCCTGTCTCTTCTGTCACATGGCTCCCCTTATCTTATGCATGTCCCCAAAGAGAGAGAAACTGTGGCAGTACCAGCCCTGGACAGAAGGTCATCTGCTACTCCTAGTGAGAGGAACGCTCCCCTCCGCAGAAGGAGTCATTGCAGAGCAGTGGGAAAAGGTTCCTGGATCCTCCAACAGATCATTGTCAAGCTCAGGGCTGAGCTTCCCAGGAGGCCACTCAAAGGTGGAGTTTAGAGTACAAGATATTGATGAGGAGTAGCCTGGGGGTCCATATCCATGGCCAGGGCTGGGAGAGCTGGAGTGAGCAGAGGGAGGAGTTGAGCCGTGACGGAGGCCCTGTGACAGCCTAGGGCAGTGTGTCCCCCCCTCTCCTCACCTCAGGTAGCTCCAGAGCTGGAATGGCCTGTCAGCATGTCCAGGATGCCTGGCAGGGCTGTTTCTCTGATGGAAGCCATCACTGATTTGCCTAGGAACATGATGCTGATCAGGAGGGGTCTCTACAGCTGGCATGTCCCTAAATGGACAACATCTACTGGCGGTGCTCCCTACCAGTGAGCAGTCAGTGGCACTGAAGGGGGTCAGGGCTGTGTCGGGTCCCCCTACTGAATGCTGAATGCTACATAAGTCCAAGGACAAGACTGTGCCATATGTCCCTCACACACTCTCTAGCCAGTGAAGACAGGTGTTCAAATGGGATATTTTTTTACAGTATGACACACAGAGTGAGAAATAAAAGTAAACACAGAAATGAATTATTGAATAAATCAACTAATTGAATTTAGTGTTGAGTGCCAAAAAGAAAACAAAAGTGACAGCCCTATTTTTAGAGAGAAAAGCCAGAGAAAGAAAGGGGTTTTAACTACAATAAAAATCGTGCTTAAACTAGCGTGCATGCTGGGAGCTACTTCAGGATCCTTGCAAATGTTCATCTTTCCTTCACAGCAACTCTATCTGAAGGCTCTTTATTGTGCCCTCTTTGCAGATGAGAAAGAAAAGCAGGGGGCAGAAAGGTTAAGTCACTTGCTCACAATCGCACAGCACCTGTGATGGCTACCGTTACGTTTTAAGTTTAAACTACTGTGCTTCAGAGATCATAAAACAAAAATGCCTCTAACCTGTATGCCCCACTTGCCCCAGAACAGATAACTTCCTGGAACGCCGGGGCCGTTGTTCATGTAAGATGACAAGCCAGTATTTTCCCATCGGTAAACAAGTTTGGTTGCCCCAAAGGCACAGGATATGTGCTTGATCATACATACATAGGTAGGAAGTACGTCAGGATGTGTGCTTGTTTCTGATCACACAAAGGCAGGAAGTGCGGAGCCTTGTGAGTTTTGCCTTTATAAGCCCCTGACTAATGTCATTTGGCGCCATATTCTGAGATGAGTCTCAAGTATGAACCTGGCCAGTATACATAGTCTTGGTCAGTATTTAATAAAGACTCTTTTTTTTTTTTTTTTTTTTTGGTTTTTCGAGACAGGGTTTCTCTGTGTAGCTTTGCGCCTTTCCTGGAACTCGCTTTGGAGACCAGGCTGGCCTCGAACTCACAGAGATTAATAAAGACTCTTATTTGTTAAAAATTTATTAATTGTCAGACTGATGAACCCCAGACTCATAACACACCTAAGTGTTATGTGGTATCTGAAGTTTGTTTCATGTGAAGAACCAGCTGTACAAAGATCTAGGAAACCCTGTTCCAGTTAGAGGATTACCTTAGATTTCTGTTACTGTAACAAAATATCAGAGATTTTATATATATATACATATATGTATATATGTGTGTGTGTGTGTGTGTGTGTGTGTGTGTGTGTGTGTGTGCTGGACAGATAGCTCAGTGGTTAAGCACTGGCTAGTTTCAATTCCCAGCACCCACACAATGGCTCACAAATATCTGTAACTCCAGTTCCAGAGGATCAATATCTTCTTCTGGCCCCCACAGGCACCAGGCACACACATGGTACACAGGCATACATACAGTCAAGACACCCACACACATAAAACAAAATAAATAAAAATTTAAGGAAAGGAAATGCTTGCTTTGGCTCGTGGTTTTGGAGATTTCACTTTGTGATTTTTTTTTAGCCTCGATACTCTTGGGCCCATGTTGAGGCAGTGCATCATGGGAGGGAGGCCATGGTGGAGCAAAATTCCTTATCCATGATAACCAAGAAGTGAAAAGGAGGCAAGAGGAGAGACCAGGGTCTTACCCACTTCAAAGGTCTGCCCTGTGTGACCAAGTTTCCAACACAGCTCCTTAAAAGTGCCAGTATCGGATGTGCCTCCCCATAAGAGGCCTTGCCTTCTTGTGGGGGGGGTGTGAGAGGTGGGTTGGGGGGGTAGGCTAGGAGGGCGGGAGGAGGGAAGAGGGGGCTCTTTGACTAATGTGTAAAATGAATGAAAATTTTTTCTTAATAATAATAATAAAAGCTCCAGTATCCATTGATGGTGCCATGGCAGGGACCACACGGGCCCATGGGACACCTATCAAAAGCATAGCAGGGCTCTGGATAGCAAGGACATTTTTCCCAGAGTGACTCTCAGCTCCCATCTCAACAGCCTCTTCCTCTTCCCCAGGCTGAGAAACCCTAAGCCTTCTGTAGTATTCCCCCAGCATGCACCAGACTGAGTACCCTGCCCCAGATAGCCATGTCCTGGAACTTTGCTCTTAGAGATTAGGACAGAGGAAACACGCAAAGATGTTTCTGGTAATGGCAGAACCCTCAGAATGTCCTAGCTAGGTGACTTCTACCATGACACATTTGCTGTGTTCAGGTACCAACTACTGTGTAACAAACCAACCCATAATTTAAGGCTTAAAATAATGATAAATTGCTCATGCATCTGCAGTTTGGATGGAGTTTGGAGGGGAGAGCTGCTCTCAGCAACCAGGGGCAGGTCAGACTCCCCAAGACTGAACACACACCCACAATCCCGCCACCTGTCCTGGGCTTCCTCAGCACTGGCAACCGGCTGCCCAAAGGCAGTCTTTCAAGAGGATGCCCTCTTATTCAGCCCTTTTGTCCTACCCATGCCTTCAACTGAGTGGATAAGTGCTGTGGGATGTTCTGTATGTCAAGTGTGTTGCTGATTAGTCAATAAATAAAACACTGATTGGCCATTAGCTAGGCAGAAAGTATAGGCAGGACAAGGAGGACAATAAAGCTGGGAAGTGGAAGGCTGAGTCAGAGAGACACTGCCAGCCGCCACAATGACAAACAGCATGTGAAGTTACCGGTAAGCCACGAGCCACGTGGCAAGGTATAGATTAATAGAAATGGATTAATTTAAGCTGTAAGAACAGTTAGCAAGAAGCCTGCCACGACCATACAATTTGTAACCAATATAAGTCTCTGTGTTTACTTGGTCGGGTCTGAGCGGCTGTGGGACTGGCAGGTGAGAGAGATTTGTCCTGACTGTGGGCCAGGCAGGAAAACTCTAGCTACAGATAAGACCCACCCACACTGAGGAAGGGTATCTATTTTATTTAGCCTACTGACCCAAATCTCACCCTGAAGCACCCAGAATGTTTGGTCAAATTTCTAGGCACTCCAAGACCCAGTCAAGTTGACCCTGAACCACCACAGTGCTGAGTTGGCTGGCTGCTGTATGGACCTGTAGAAGGGGTGTCTAGTCTAGACAGACTCTTAGGCTTTGGGAAGCTGGTTTGAACCAGCAGAGGCTTAGGAGGTCAGGAGTTCAAGAGCATAACAGCACATCATGCTTACCATACGCCAAGTAGACAGGCCATCCTCCTGTCTCTGTTTTATATCCTGTGAGGTGTTGTGTTAGGCAGAGGTTAAGAAGTTCCCAACCGAGGAGCAGTCAGTGAATTCAAGCCGCCTAGGCCCAGAACCCATGCATATTCCCAAAGGGTACACATCTTTATCTCTTCACGGGTGTCTGTGGAGTGAGCTCCCCTGATCACCAAGGCCGGATGGACATGCCGGTCTATGGGCACATGTTGAGGTAGGGTGGGGGGGTTACTGACATCACAGCAACATGTGACACTTGCACACTCCATTGCCTGTGACTTTGTTTTCCTTCTTCCTACAGCATTCACATTTTCTTTTTTTTTTTTTTTTTTTTTTTTGGTTTTTCAAGACAGGGTTTCTTTGTGTAGCTTTGTGCCTTTCCTGGAACTCACTTGGTAGCCCAGGCTGGCCTCGAACTCATAGAGATCCGCCTGCCTCTGCCTCCCGAGTGCTGGGATTAAAGGCGTGCGCCACTACCGCCCGGCTGCATTCACATTTTCAGAGACATCTGCAGCTGGAAGTGCTAATTTAGGCTAGTGGAATGGATCTCAAATTTAAAGTTATCAACAATGGAGCCCAAGAATCCCTCAGACTTAAAGCGCTTCTGGATGAGGCTGAGTTCCTACCTCCTGCTTTACTAGGACAAGATCAAGGGATACAGTCCAGTCTGCAGTATCCTCTTGGCACTCTCTCCTCCCCCAGGAGTGGTCAGGAAGGTGCCTGAGGGAATGACTGCAGTCTGTGAGCTGTGCGAGCCTCGAGATGGTATACCTGGGACTCGAGTCTCTTTGGTTTAATGTAAGCCTGTCATTGCTGCAGACCTGAGCTAGTCTAGTGACAGTGGCACTGTGATGCATTTCTGTTTACACTCTTGGGTGCCCAGGATGGTTGAAAGCAAGGGAATGTTGTGCATTATCGTCACTGCTCTTCTGCTTTGTACTGTAGTCCCGGGGCAGTAAAATTCGAAAGCACAACAGCTACCCAAAGTTGGAGTCAACAGAGATCAGACCAAAGATCTTGGAAGAGAAAAGATGGAAACTAGCTGACCATAGGGGACTCTGATGTGCTTCAACACAGGCCTGGGATCTAGGGAGGCTGCCCAGGACTCCACAAAAGCCCAGGACTGGGCACTGCCCAGGAAAGACTGGGAAGTCCTAAGCAATCACCCCACCTCTAGCTGACTTTGCAGGTGTGTGCAAGCAGGAAGTAGGAGACAATGAAGAGGGGCAAACTTCCTGCCAAAGAATGAAGGTGTGCCACCGCAGCACAGAGAGCCTTGGGGAAGCCAGGGAGTTTCCCATTTAAGGCACTTACCAGCTGATACACCAAGGTTCCAATCTCTACACACAGCTCTACAGAATTAGGTCAAGAAAGTCACTAACCAACAACAAAAACCCACAGCAGCACACACTGGGGAGACAGGGAGCTTGCTTCCAGATTCACCAGGATATATTAGCTACAATTCTGGGGCAGAGGTGAGGTTATATGCAAGAAGGAACAAAATCAGGCACATGTCCAAAACAAAACCTCTGAAACAAACTGTCCTGAGGAAGCCCAGACATCGAGACAAAGTCAGCTGTTATAAATGTGCTCAAATAACTAAAAGAAGTCAAAAGGATAGCGCAGTCAGTACAGCACTGTGCAAGCATGAGAACCCGGAAGCACAAGAGGTCTAGGGCAGCAGCTCCCTGGAGCTGTCTAGACAAATTGGTGAGCCCCACGCTCAGTGAAAGACCCTGTCTCAAAAACAAGGTGGAGAAGGATTGAGGATGACACCCAAGTCAACCTTTGACTTCCACACACCCACATACATGCATATACCATATACACACAGAGGAAATATATAAAAAGCTAAAAGATGATTAAAAACAATAGATTAAGGAGTAGATATTCTAGATAAGAATTGAAAGAAATTCTGGAGTTGAAACATATTAAACATAATGAAAACTTTGTTCCAGGAGCTCAACAAGAGATCTGAGCTGCAGAGGAAAGATCCAGATTCTCTGGGTCTTTGTTTTCTGGTGAGCACCCTATAAAGCTGAGTCATGGGGGGGGCGGGAATTAATTTGCAAGCCCAGCCAAGGCCCTAGAAAAAGTCCCAACTTCACACATACAGTTCATCAATTGTAATTGTTTATTTAACCCAGAGAAATGGTGTTCACACAATAATCTGTATGTGGATGTTTGCAGCAGCTTTGTTCATCATAACCTCAAACTGGAACATGTCTGTCTTTCAATTGATAAGTGTTTAAACATCTTGTAATATATCCAGGCTGTGGAATACTACTCAGCCTTGAAAAGGAAGGAACCGCTGACATCAATAACACCTGGAAGAATGTCATAGCATTATGTCAATTTTTGTTTTAAAAGCCAACCTTGGGGCTGGGGACATCACTCAGTTGGTAGAGTACTTACCTAGCAGGCACAAATCCCTGGGTTTACTCTCTAGCCCTGCATAAACAGGGTGTGGTGATGCAGTCTTATATTCCTAGCATTTGGAAAATGAGAAATGAAAGATCATGCATGGCTACATAGTAAGTTCAAGGCTACCTTGAGTACTTGAGATCCTGCCTAAAAAAAGTCTAAAACGTCACATCCTTTATGATTCCACTTAAAATGAGAAAATGACAGGAATGGAGAACAGATTTCTAGTTGCCCAAAGTCTAGGATATGGTGGGAGGGGTGAGAATGGGAATAAGGAATGCACAACACAATGAGTCTCCTGGGGTGGACTGTTCTGCCACGACCACATCAAGGATAACATTGTAGCTATAATATTGCCCTACAGCTTTTCAAGATGTTAGTACTGAGCCAACATTCCTGAGGAAACAGGGGACCTCTCTGTATTGTTTTTTTCAGTTGCATGTGAATATATAGTCATTTCAAAACAACAGGTTGGGGGCTGGAGAGATGGCTCAGAGGTTAAGAGCACTGACTGCTCTTCCAGAGGTCCTGAGTTCAATTCCCAGCAACCACATGGTGGCTCACAACCATCTGTAATGAGATCTGGTACCCTCTTCTGGCCTGCAGTCATACATGCTGTATACATAGTAAATAGTAAATAAATAAATCTTTAAAAAAAAAAAAAAAAAACAGGTTTAATTTTTTTTAATTAATTGGGATTTATTTTACTGCCTAGAATGATCTATCCTCAAGAATGTCCCATGTGTCCTTTAGAAAAATACGTATATTGCTGTTGTTGGGTACTATAGTTTTGACAGGCCAACACATTCATAACTGAAGTTTTTGCCCGCCAAATCTATAATCTCGGGCCAGTCAAAGATTTGTGTATTGATTGCTGCCAATCATCTTTCTGTTGCTTTGACAAAAGCGCCCAAGGTGATAACTTATATAGGTAAGCATATAATTGAACAGGGCCAGTAAATATATCCTTTGCTAAGTTTCAAGAACACATTGAAAGTTCAGGCTGTTTCCAAGCAGACATCTTTCCTTCATGCTTTCAAGACCCCACATAGTGAAGGAGGAGTAGCCAACTGGTATACCAAGCCATGAAAGGTTGCTCATAGTCTCTGACCTTATCAAGATCTCTGGGCTAAGAATGTACCCAGTGGTAGAGCTGGATGAGGCCCCACTTATTCCCAGTGCAAACAAGCATTTCTTTGGCTTTCCTCTTCCAGCTCTTTGAGATTGGTGACTGGTCTATCTGGTTGTCCCAGCTAGTACAGAAACCTTAGGCTAGCTGGGATGTTGGCCTCTCTAGTTACGTCTTAACAACTCTGAACATGAAGTGTATTGTGCCCTGCACTCCTCACGGCCCATGCTCAGTCTGCACAGGCAACTGCAGCTCCAGCCTAAACTGCCCTCAATTTTCATTGTCATTATCAGTCAAGTGGGTTTCCTTAAGTGAATGCTCCCGATCTAGTATGTCAAATGTCAGCCAATGCTCAACTTGCATTGCAGGTACATCCCAAGAAACACACTGCAAAAATATCAGGAGGTGATGCTCTCGACCCATGCACACTCATTTTTAAATCTGTTAGAACTAGTCATTAGTGAACTCCAACATCCTTCAGTTCTTTTCACAAATTAAAACTATATTTAATAATCTAACCCACAAAGCACAGGCAGGCAGCACAGTGCGTCGCCATGTACGGCTATTTGCCCTGGTGCTTCTGCAGCCGATGGAGACTGCAGCTCGCAGCTGCTGTCCACACTCCAGACAGGATCACACGGCTTACCACTAGACTAGAACAGGTCAAAATTCCAGATTTGAAGCATCATTTACAAACAAACACATGACTTTTATACAACAGTAAAAAGTCAACACTCCTAGGTCAACCCATTTGAAGTTGTAGACCCATCTGTGTGTGTGTGTGTGTGTGTGTGTGTGTGTGTGTATAATCAGAAACTTAATCTCAGATTCTTGTCCCTTCTGAATACAAATGGAAACTCCATTCTTCAGCTGCCCCTATTTTTCTCCTTCACTTCACTAAACCCAACTGTAAATGCTGTCCATTTTCCCTTCACAGACACTCAGAATATGCTTCCCATCATCACCAATTCCACCCCGACCCATGCTGTCACCTTGCTGGGAATTCTGCAGTGGCCTCCCTAGTCTGTCTAATTGTGACCCTCAGCCTCCCCCATCCCTCCTCCAGGAAACTTTGCCTCTATAGGAATCCCATCCCACTCAGAGTCAAAGCAAATGTCCTTCGGGGGTTCCCCGGCTCCTCTGAATTCAGCTTCGACTACCATTTTACTCCAGTGGAACTAGGTGTCTACCTCACTCAGGTCTCCTCAGAAGGCAGAAGCTCTGTGGTGATTTGTTAGTAAGAAATAGAAAGCATCAAAGAGCAGAGGTATAGATTTCTAGAGCAGCTATCACTTCCTATGGCTGAGACAGAGTGTCCAAGGAAGGGCATATTCCACTGTCTGCCCTAACAAGCCTGAGAACCAGGCCTTGCTGGAGAGAGGCTGTGGCTCAATGGAGAAGCTACTGTGGCATCTTCTTATCAGAACTTGCCGTAAATCTGCCAGGGGAAAGCATTGCTGAGGAACTGCCCACAGGCTGTGACACCACCCCCCAAGATACCAGAGGAAGCTGCTAAGTGCTAGTGCCCACTGTGCATTACAAAAGCCATTTTTCCTGCCGAATCTTGGTGCCAGAGAAAACACCCAGGCTGCTAGAGAGAAAGCCTTACTTGACAATGTCTCTCCAGCGCCCTCTACTGACAAACCTGAACATCTGCCCCCTGACCACAAAACAGCGGTGAGAGGATCTGGAGCTGACAGGGAACCTTCCCGGTGTTCTCTGGGAAATCTGTAGCAAGGCCAGCACTTCTGCACTAACACTACACGGAAGGCTCTCTCAGCTCCCCTCATGCCCGCATGGCCTGTCCCCTTGCTTCCCATGGGCTTCTGTTCAACTTGTTCTTTATGAAGAGGGCTTTTTCCAGTCACTAAGGAAGCAGAACCATAGTCCAGACAGTCCATCTCCTCCACCAGCAACTATCACCACTCAGCATCATTCATTTACATATCCGTTCATTTTCTACCTTCCCCTTCTAAAATGGAAGCTCCTCAGGTACAGGGAATTCTATTTCATTCACTCTGTATACCCAGCAGAGCCGACTAGAAAAGAATGTGTCTAGCACACACAGTAGGTGCCCAATAAATATGGGTGGATAAATGACTTATTTTATATTAGGAGCACATATCAAGAGAGAACAAATACCGGCAGTGTCATCTGGACAGAACCACAGTTCACATGCCTCTTTAGATTGCCCCCAAGAGCTCCTGGTTGTTTTGCTCTTCAATCCTTACGGGGCTTATGTACACACAGAAATTTATTCACGTCAAGAACGCGCAGCACTCGGGCCAAAGCAGGAAGATCATGAGTTTAATAGCAAACCAACCAACCAAAACAGGTACAGCTCACTGAATTGTCACAGACTAACACGCCCACACACCACACACATATATCTCACACACACACACACTCACACACACACACTCACTTCCAGGTGAACCAGGACTCGGATTAAAAACTAAAGCACATCCCCAGCACCCTGTCTGTGCTGTCTGTGTGGCCCACCAGGGTCAAGCTTCCTCAGTTATAGAAGTCAGTTCTTTGTGAATGGAATTACATTATTGGAATGTTTTGAGTTTGGACTTTGACCCGTTACTTGACAACTTGTGTAGATGATTCAAACTGCCATGTGTTGCTGCAGACCCACTGTGCATCTCCTTCAGTGTGAGATGCTCTACTGTTGACTCAAATTGCCATGTGTTGCTGCAGACCCACTGTGCATCTCCTTCAGTGTGAGATGCTCTACTGTTGACTCAAACTGCCATGTGTTGCTGCAGACCCACTGTGCATCTCCTTCAGTGTGAGATGCTCTACTGTTGACTCAAACTGCCATGTGTTGCTGCAGACCCACTGTGCATCTCCTTCGGTGTGAGATGCTCTACTGTTGACTCAAACTGCCATGTGTTGCTGCAGACCCACTGTGCATCTCCTTCGGTGTGAGATGCTCTACTGTTGACTCAAACTGCCATGTGTTGCTGCAGACCCACTGTGCATCTCCTTTGGTGTGAAATGCTCTACTGTTGACTCAAACCACCATGTGTTGCTGCAGAACCACTGTGCATCTCCTTTGGTGCGAGATGCTCTACTGTACAAACACACAAGTTGTCTAATTTAACACTGATGTGTATTTAGGTAGTGTCCAATTTGTGAGTACACTTTGTATATATTCTTATACATGTCTTGTGAATATGGCAGCATTTCTACTGAGTGTATGTTTTAGTACTGAAATGCTGAATCATAGGATATGTGTTATGTTCAACTTTACTAAAAAAATCCCCACCTAAGACTGACTCTTAGCTTGTCAGTTAATGCACTCTGATCAAACTTAAGTGCAGCACACAGCAATGTTCACAGTCCTTAACAAGGAATTCTGGCAATGGGTGTGTTTTTCCTTTGACACCCAGCTAAACACTGGTTTACTAAACAGAAAGAGACAAAGATACAACATGCACAAGAAAACCAAACTCTGTAGCTAAGTCCACAGCTACAGCTCTTGGGGGGGGGGGGAATGCTGTAAAGAAGGAGGGAGGGAAAAGATGAAAGAAGGAACAGAGAGAGAGAAGACACAAATCCCGAGTCCTACGCCCAGGGACGAGAGCCCACATACGCTGTCCTTCCCGCAGAACGATGCTGCCTCCTGGTGGATCTGGACCTGGGCAAGTTCGTCATTTTAAATACATCTGATTTTCATCACTAGGAGAATTACATACAAGGCTCCAACTGCTACTCAGTGTAGATTTCTCCTTTCACTCTTGTTCCTCTTAAAGCAGATTCTTCCCACAAACAACTCTATTGGCCAGTTTCTTAGACGCAGTGATTAGTGATATGTGCACATGGATTCAGCAGGTGCCTTTTAACTTCTGCCTTTCAATCATAAATATTGCTCCTAAAAATTTGAAAAATCCAAAGGAAAGAAAAATATTTCCATACAATCTAATTCATTACTGTTTTATTTGTGGTCATTAAAAAAAATCAGGGGCCAGGCGGTGGTGGTGCACGCCTTTAATCCCAGCACTCGGGAGGCAGAGGCAGGCGGATCTCTGTGAGTTCAAGGCCAGCCTGGGCTACCAAGTGAGTCCCAGGAAAGGTACAAAGAACACAGAGAAACCCTGTCTCAAAAAACCAAAAAAAAAAAAAAAAAAAAAAAAAAAATCAGGGCTATTTCCCAAAGTGGGAGAATGAGCAAGTGAGTCTACCCATCCGCCATGATTGTGAAGACGACGACAGCATGGTGATCGTCTCCAGTCCTTTCCTCAACACAGTGATAGATGAAGTTAATTTCACACTGTGAAATAAGAACTATACATGTATAAACGGCCTACCATCTTTCAATTGTCAGAGTAGACCGTTTTTTCTTGATAATCACCAATTCTAAGGGGCATCTAGCAAACTGTCAAGTGTGACTAATTGGTAACAGGGCAAATAGACTCAAATTTTCAAAATAATTAACTTTAATCAGCTTTCTTGAGAATTAAAATGTTTACACCCTTTAACTCAGAAATTCCATTTAATTAGCTAAATATAGAATATTTATGCAAAATACAGCCATCATATTGTTTGTGAAAAAAAAGTTAACTGTCCAATCACAGAGAAGGATCAATAGTGATGCATTCACTCACCATGTTTTTCAAGATTTGAGAGGCGGTGGTGGTGGTGCACACCTTTAATCCCAGCATTTGGGAGGCGGAGGCAGGCACATCTCTGTGAGTTCAAGGCTAGCCTGGCCTACAGAGTGAGATCCAGGACAGGCACCAAAACTACACAGAGAAACCCTGTCTCAGAAGATTTGGGGATATTTTTGACAGCACAAGCCTGTAATCCCAGCTACTCAGGAAGTGGCCAGGGGGACTAAATTTAAGGCCTGTCTGGATCTCAGTAAGTTCAGAGCCAAAGTGGGCAACTCAGACATTGTCTCAAAATAAAGATACAGCATAGAACAGTTGCCCAGTATGGCCAAGGTCCTTAGATTCACTCTCCAGGAGTATGACAAAAATTTTTTTATGGACTGTTAAGATGGTTCAAAAGGTAAAAGTGCTTTCGCGGTGACCCTTTGTTCTCTAGGACCCACAAGGAATGAAATGACTCCCCCAGTTGTCCTCTGACCTCCATGTGCACTCCCTGGTCCACACACCTTAACATACACACACTAAATTCATTTAACTAATTCGAGGGGCTGGGCTAAAGAGATGGCACAGTGGGGCACAGTACTGGCGGCTCTTGGGAGTTGGGTTCATTCCTAGCATCCTCGTGGTGACTTACAACGGGATTTGGAGCTGCTTCTGGCCTGTGGATGCTGAGTAGGTGGAGTGCACTTAGGTATAAGCAGCCAAAATACTCATAAAAATCTATCTTTAAAACAGGAAAAAAAGACTCTGAGTATATACTTAAACAAAAAAAACTGACATGTAGACAAAAGTTGAGCATTGAACACTAGGACTCCATTTTCTTTCCAGTCATCCTACTACCCTTTAAACTGCTTCACATGCCAACATCCTTTGATGCACTAAGCTTCACAATTCTGACGTTCAGTATCAAATCTAAAAACCCACCACCATAAATAATGAGTGATTTGTATTCCCTTCTAATTAGTCTATAGCTCTAACTTTTCTAGATTGTTGAGTAATTTTTAGGAGTGAGGAGTCTGGCTATTCCTGTCTCAACATTACTTGTTTTTAGATACTTTAATGACTCAACCTTACTCCCTCATCAAGGGCTTCTCCATTCCATTCTCTACTCACAGGTTTCTGCCTAGATGCCACTTAGGAACGCCCATTACAGCTTTGACAGCTAACTATAGTGTGAACATCTTACTTTCAAGATTTTGGCTACTCAGGACAGCACACAAAATTAGCGTGTTTCTTCTAACTAAAACACTAGAATTTTTAGAGTACTGAATTCATTTAGGTGGTACAACTAGCTTAATATCATGTTCCAACCCATGAATGCCTTTCCTCATTTCCTTTTACAATATTTCATTTTCAGAGCTGAACCTTAGACCTTTGATTCCTATTCTATTTGCTATCTGTGATGGCTATTCTTGGTTGTCAACCTGACTACATCTGGAATCAACGAAAACCAAAGCAACTGGGCACCTATGAGGGATTTTTTTTCTTAATTAAATCATTTGAAGTAGAATGACCCACTTTTAATACGGATCTTTTGAAGCAGAAAGATCCAAACTTAATCTGGAACACATCTTCTGCTGGCAGTCTATATAAAGGATATAGAAGAAGGAAGTCGCTCTTTGCCTGCTTGCTCTTGCTGGCAAGTCCATTCCTTCACTGGCATTACAGCCTACTTCTTCACAACCCTGGTGAATACTGAGGACCACCTGAGACATCTAGCCTTGTGAACTGAACTTCTGGATTCTTGGACTTTCCAATGGTAGACAGCCATTACTGGACTAGTTGGACCACAGTCTGTAAGCCGTTATAATAAATCCATATATACATATATATATTCTGTTCTAGAGAACTCTAAGACACTATATCCCAAGCAAAATTCTTAATTTCCTTTTCAGACTGACACTGGCATAAAGTTGTGTCAACTTCTACACTCCAACTTTACTGAATTCATTCACTACTTTCTGGCCTTGTGAATTATTTGTAACTTCCTGGACACATGTTCCTGTCATTGCAGATAATTTACTACACATTTTCTTCTCAACTGCCATCACCTCAGCTTCCAGCACCAAGTGGAAGGAATCAGTAAAGCAGGACCTTGTTAGGTTGGTGGCTGTACAGTCCCTCACCTCACCTCTGGAAGTGCTAGAGACCTAATCCAGCTTTGCAAATACCAGGCAAATATTCCATCACTAAGCTACCCTCCCCCAGACCCTAGCTGAGGAACTTATATGTTTAGAATCTCCTTCTGTTCCTAGTTTGCTCATGAAAGGATAATTAATTTAATCCAATGTCATGTGTTAAGATAACCCTGACCCTTTACCTCTATGTGATTTCCTGGAGCTACCACTGCACGCCAAGAAAACCAACACTTCCATTGGTCACTAGTCTTGCTGTGCTACATATACTACAGTGCTGCTCATTATCTCATCATCCAAAGAAATCATGGCAATCCCACTTAAAAGTCAGGTTGCAGTATGTGCATGTGTGTTGTGTGGCCCTGAGATAAAGTTCTAACAGTACCCCACCCCACAGGGTTCTCACCTTCAGTGTATGCTTCATAAAGATCTGCCTATCTAAGGGATGTAACACTGAACAGCATATAAATGCTTATTTCCTCAAACTGGTCTTTAAATTTGACGGACAAAAAGCCTCCTTGTAGTTCAGTTTGCAATTTTCTTAGTCCAAACAACAGTAAAATATAGGGAAGCAGCTAAGAGTAGGGTTAGTTTTTCCAAGGAAACCCTTTATAAGGCACTCATCAAAGGCTTTTCTAAAGACAAACGAATATATCAAGTGTGTATAACAGTCTCTTAAG
The DNA here is from genome assembly GCF_949786415.1 of Peromyscus eremicus. Classification (NCBI taxonomy): domain Eukaryota; kingdom Metazoa; phylum Chordata; class Mammalia; order Rodentia; family Cricetidae; genus Peromyscus; species Peromyscus eremicus. The sequence goes on from NC_081419.1 coordinate 104,005,643, forward strand.
AGTTTATTATAAACCAGCTTCATAGGCCACAGGAAAAAAAAAGAGGACTATGTACAGCCTTCTGGGAAACAGGCAAGGAGCTGAGGAGGACCAAGATGAGTCTAGGGCCTTGGAGGGCACATTCCCCAGGGAGGGGGCCCTGAAAGGGAAACCAGACGATCCAGGGAGACTCCATGAACAGCATAACAAACGAACAGGTCTATGGTAACTCGGCCCTGGGGAATAGGGCCACACCTCGGTGGAGCTACTGTCACAATGCGTGCGAGGATCAAAGCAGACCTGAGGCAAGAGAAACGTTAGTCAACACCTGATCTGTAACTCAAGCCCCCAGCTTCCCACTCTGCAGGTAGCTATCAAGAGACTACAGGGGTGGGCTGACTGGGCTATATCCAAAAAAAAAAAACCAAAAAAAACAAAAAAACAACAACCCACAAATACAAAATCAAAGAGAAACAAAATGGTGATAAATTTTGAGTATTATTTATGTTAAGACCTACTATGTCTTCATGGAAAGAACACAGGGCTGGTAGTCAGAATGCTCTCTGGGCTTTCTGGGCTATTTGTTTTGACAAAGACACTCACTATGTAGTCCTGGCTGTCCTCAAGCTCAGAGATCCACCTGCCTCTGGAATACTGGGATTAAAAGCAGGAACCACCACACCCAGCAAGAGAGGAACTCTCTTAATTAGTCAAGGGCATGGGACAGTCTCCACTGTGATCTCTGGGACTCTCATCTTGCAGCCAGGGATGCTGACTAGTCACTGAACACACCTCTGTTCCACTAGGGAGGCAAGACCAACCTGTTAATGTTTACTCCCTCCTCACTACTTTCTGGACACAGCTATCCAAGAGCTCACTTCCCTAAATTGAGGTCTAAAGCCAATCTCCAATTGCTGGCCCAATAAACTCTAGGGAAGGAAGACAGTCACTATTGTAGACACTTACCTCGCATCCCTGGAGGAGGAGGTCGCATCCCAGGAGGGGGCATGCCCATTGGAGTTCCTCGGCCAGGAGGGATCCCCATTGGGGGACCCATAGGAGGCCTCATGCCAGGAGGTGGGCCCATCATACCTGAAGGAGAAAAGCCCAAGTGACTTCTTAAAAGCTGGAACATACAAAGCTATGTACCAGTCAGATAGCCCAATCCATCCTCTCAGCCTCTATAAGCAAAAGGGCCCCCGAGCCCGAGAGGGGCTCCTACGGCTCTTGTCCAGCTAGTTCCCAATCAGTCAGCCAGGCTGGATCTCAGAGTAATCCTGCTTAATCACACAAACTCATCATCAGTTTCAGTCAAGAGCTACTTCATCATGAATCCAGCTAAGGCATCTGGTGATGAATTAGTACTGGTCTCCTTTGAGGATATTCACCTGGAGGAGGCGCCCCTCGGCCCATGGGTGGAGGAGGACCCCCACGACCAGGTGGGTACTGAGTTGGGGCTCCTGCAATACTGGCTGTGGCTGCAGCTGCAGCAGCTGCAACAGTGCCTCTTCCTTGTGGAGTCATCACCTAAAATAACAAAGAAGAATTAAACAAAACACTAACTGTGCATCTTCCCCTAAACTGCACTGAGCCTGAAGCCTCCTAAAGCTACAACTCATGCCGTCAGACTTCTCCTGAAAGTCAACCATCAGGAAGCCCGAATGCCCAATTTCCAGCCTCTTGGCCAATCCAACTGGGGAAAAAAAGCACTTGCACTTTCAGTTAAGACTGGTGACATGGAAAGAGAAGGAACATTCAATGTCACAGGAACATTTTTGCTAAGTTCAGTTGGCTGGAATACCTTTTGTACATCTCTTCACACAAACACTGATAGCCTGACAATCACGACTCATCATGAGACTGGTCATTCTGGACTCCTGATCAAGCTGTGGATTCTCCCTTAGCTACCAGAAAATGGTAGTCCTCCTCCAATGCCTCACCTGCTGTGAGGGGCCTCCAACCCCTCGGACTGGCCCAGCAAGTCCTGCAGGAGCCTGGGGCATGGGGACACCAGCTGGGATTCCTCTGCCAGCAGCCCTGCCGATTCCTGGCCCCCCAGCAGCTCCAGCAAGTGGCACTCGGGCAATACCAGTCTGAAAAGAAGATCGTTGTAGAATATTATTTTAACTGGGCAAAGATGTTACATTTGTTTATGCTGTAGAATATTACTTTAACTGTGTAAAGGTGTGTTACTTTTGTTTATGCTACATTTGTTTAACGATGTAAGGGTGTATGTTTAATTATGTAAAGAATGCTGCATCTGTTTCACCTTGCCTACCTAAAGCACCTGATTGGTCTAATAAAGAGCTGAACAGCCAATAGCTAGGCAGAGAAAGGATAGGATAGGTGGAGCTAGCAGGCAGAGAATAAATAGGAGAAATCTAGGCTCAAAAAATTAGAACAAAGAGCAAGAAAAGGAGAAAGAGGGGGGACACGCCGGGGGCCAGAAGCCAGGCAGCCATCAGACAGACAGACAGCAAGAAAGTAAGAAAAGGTAAAAAGCCCCAAGGCAAAACATAGACAAAGAGCCAGGCAGTGCTGGTGCACGCCTTTAATCCCAGCACTCAGGGAGGCAGAGGCAGGCGGATCTCTGTGAGTTCAAGGCCAGCCTGGTTTACTGAGCAAGATCCAGGAAAGACGCACAGCTACACAGAGAAACCCTGTCTCGAGAGGGAAAGAAAAAAAAAAAACCCCATAGAGAAACAAGTTAAAAGAGCTAGCTAGAAAGGAGCTAAGACAGAGCATTCAAAACTAATTAAGTCTCCATAATGATTTGGGAGCTGGTTGGTGGCCGAAAAGAAAGGGCCTGGTACAAAACATGCTGAAATGCTCAGTGGGCTAAAGAATTCTAAGTACACCTTGGAATAGCACTGCCTAGGAGCCTCTTGCATTTATAAGGCATTGAAACAGTACTAATTATATACACTAACATACCTATCAACACCATTCTTCCATGCAAGACCAAGAACCTACCTATCACCCCTTATAAAGAGACTAGAACTTAAGTCTAGAGAAGTATGTCACTCGATACCTACATTCATGCCTAGGAAAATAAAATAGCACTTGACCTGTCAACAGAGACATGAGATCCACTGGTTCTCTGATTTTCTCTTGCTAAGTGACAGTGGCCAAATAATACCTCTAATACATATTTACAAATGAAGAAGGCTGTAGTGTTCAAAATAAGAAAAGGAATGAGATAAACTACTCTCTACTCACTTGAGAGGCTATCTGTAAGTTATTAGCAAGACTTAAGTCAAGAGGGTAACTGAAGGATGTTTACAAACTGAAAAGACAGAACAAACTTTTTCATGCATTACAAAGAAGCATGTGTGTGGATAAAAAAAAAACGGGGGAGCTGAAAATGCAACTTCAGTGGCAGAGTGCTTGCCCAACATACATGACATCCTAGGTCCAAATCAAGCACAATTAAAACACACATATATACATAAACACAGGCTAAGAATAGTCTCCGGCAAGAGAAAACAAATTTGGTTAGGTTCTTTTTAGACAGCTCTATTTATAAACATACACTGGTTTGCAGAACCACGATCATCTGGATCACATATCAGGTCTGCCATTTACTAGCTGTGACATCTTGGACAAACTGCTAAACTTAGTTTATTCCATCAACAAGGTGAGAATAATTTTTCAAAAGCAAACTAAAATCTTCTTACAATGATTAAATGAAGCACTGCCGTCCCTGGTGAACAGATGACCAATAAATATTATTTTTCTGTAACTACCAAACAAAGCATCCATAATTCTATGATCTGGAGTGGTTTTTGTTTTCAGTCTTACTATGTAACCTTGGCTAGTCCTGAGCTCACAGATCCACTTGCCTCTGCTAGGATTAAAAGTGCGTACCACCACACCCAGCAGAAACTACTATGTATTCTAAATTACTTCTTTTTGAGATTATGATTAAGAGTTTCTCCCTCCCCTTTTCTCCATCTGAACCCTCCCTCTTTGTTCATTCATTGTTGTTACATAATTTATGGAACTGTTAAATTTTTAGGAAGTGACGAATGGCCTCAGGTAGCTCCCCTGCTGATTAGGGTTCAAGTCCCAAATTCTAGCTCTCCACTCACTCACTGTAAAGGAGTGTACAGCCAGAGCACTTAACAGAGCCCAGCTCCCATGAGGGCCTCCCTTCTACAGGTATTCAGGAGGAACTTACATCTTTGGGAGGAGGTCCTTCTACTGTCATGGAGACCAGGTTCTCCCCTCGAAGCAACACCAGACCGAGAACTCGCTTCTCTTCCCTTTCTGCTTGTTTGGAGTTCTTTGGCCTAAAATTGAATTTTTAGACAAAAAAGTATTAGAAGGTAGGAAACATTTAGGTTTCCCTATCTAGGAATCACCAAGGTTTGCTTTATATTATATCACTTGACAAACAGTATATAAACTTTCTAAAACAGGTCCTTTGGATAGCATCTCAGGCTAAGTGACCTCATATGGAGATGGCTGAGTGTTTTCTACCAAGCCAAGAAGATGCACAGACCAGGATACAGGACAAGCAGCAAGAAAGCCCAGCCCTGGTGTAGACGCTTCCACAGTCAACTGAAAATGCCTTCCCTGGTTTTCTTTGATATTACCTTGTTCCCTGCCTTCAGCTTAAAATTTCATAGGCAAAAGGCAGGCTAAACAATTCCTAAACAAAGGTGAATACCACCCACTACACATCCATGCAGTGTTATACCAGGAACAATTCAACCTCAAGGCCTACAATTCCTCCCTTCGCCGCACATGAGAATAGAAGGGATAGAGGACAAGGTAGGAGAAATTCCACATACAAAGAAGTTGAATTTTTACAAGAGTCACATAGAAATTTCACATGGGTGACCTCAAATCAGAACCCACCCCAAACAGCAACAACTGGAAAAGATGAATGAAATGAAAAATGTAAACTTGGAAAAGTATCTGCAAGATAGGAGCAGGGAGTCAAAGCCACAGTTTTTAAAATAAGAAATAATATCCTGATTTTTAAAAAACAACTTAGATTTTCCCCCCTTTTTAGCTCATACTGTCTTGTTAAATAAGCTGTATTAGCTTTTCATGATGAAAAAAGGGCAGGTATTTAAGTTTTTTCTCATTAATTTTATTTGAAAAAGTATTTTTAATCAGAAAATCAGTTTCATTTTTAAAATGAAATTCCACACTGATCTGCTAGCCCACTCTAACATGTACCAGGCACCCAGGCATCTCTGCATTTTTATTCTATACTTGACCTTGGGCCACAAAGAGAACGATCTCAAAAAGAATTTACGGGAATCCAGTCAGTACATAACACCAATGCTGCGTATCTGGAGTGTGCATATGACACAAAGTCACATCACTTGTTGAGCCTCGTGATGTCCCCAATATATAAAGCAGGACTGGGAGAGTTTAATGGTCCTGACGGAGTTAGCTAATAAACTTACAGAATCGCAGCAAATGAGGAAGCATCTTCAATTCTTTAGAAAATGCCAACAAAAATGACTGGCCCCAAACCCACATGGGGAGCAGAGCACTTACCCTGAAGAGGGTCGGTCAGAGGCTTCTTAAAGCAGTTTCAGACCAGGCTGCAATACGAGAGCCCTGTAGGCTACAGCTCTACAAATAGGTAATGAGGCCAGAAAATCAAGCTCTCCCCCCTCACACACCTGTGGGGAGAACATGAGAGCCCTTTACCCCAGGACCCAGGGGCATGCAAAATCCGAGAAATTAAAAGACAAGCAGCCCTCCTCACCAACTTCCACTTTGCTAGAATTAGAGAGCAAGGTTTTCTAGATTAAGGAAGAGATTCCTTAGCAGCCAAAATCCCATTTCAGTTTCTCCCTTCAAAAGGCAGGTGAGCAAACGAGAACACCTAGCTGAATGGCCATCCCACACTTGGTCCACCCATCCCATCCCCATCGGGTCCATCCCCAGTGCCTTTTCCCTCCCAACAGCCCTCTCCTTACTTGATCTTCCTGAATTCATCACAGTCACAGAGGATTAAATTCATATGCTTGTCAAAAGCTTTGAAGGTCCCGATGAAGATCCGGCCATCTTGCAGGATGCATCTCATCCTGTAGTCAATGTGCTGCAGCATCTTGCTGCTCTTACCCACAGTCTGCAGGAAGGGAGCAGGGAGCAGTGAGGCTCAGCCCTTTTGGGCTCACACACTCTGGTCCTCCACTACCGCCTCATTTTCTATGTCTAACTTTCTCAACAATTTTCAGCTATCTTCCAAACAAGGCCTTTTCCTGAGAACCTTATGGCCCAGCTTTCAGCCTTGACTCCTGCCCATTAATTTGCCATTATCCCTGCCCTTAAAAAAAGGTACTCAGCCGGGCGGTGGTGGCACACAACTTTAATCCCAGCACTTGGGAGGCAGAGGCAGGCAGATCTCTGTGAGTTCGAGTCCAACCTGAGCTACAGAGTTCCAGGAAAGGCACAAAACTACACAGAGAAATCCTGTCTCGAGGGGGGGAAAAAGGCACTCTTCCTCAGATTATGACTGACTTTGTCTATGTTGTATCTGTCTCAGGACTGTGAAGTGCCCACAAACTAATCAAATCCATCCACAGTAGGCACACTAGACATTAAGCCATCCACCACTGTGTAGACTCAGTGCTACAAACATCTAAATCCATCTAAACTAAGAACTGCAATTCAACTGGCACTAAAAATCCACTTAAGGAAAAGCTTATTACCAGAAAGTGAATCAGCTCTGAAGCAAGAATGGAGTCCTCAAATCAAGAACTGGAGTAGGGTAACTTAGGTAACTTTTCTGGGCCAGAGTGCTAATTCGTGTGGATACTTAATAGTCTAATATATAACTTGTTAGCCTTAATTTTTAATTAAGGGAAACAATTATCCTGGTTCTAGCCTGGCTCCCAATGTAGCTTTGCAAAAACAGAGGAGGAGCCTATACACATCCCTGGGTGAACAGAGGTACCTGTGGCAATCTCTCTCAGGAATGTATCAGTTCCCCACAAGTCTAACTGGTATTATGTTACTTCTAACTACCCAAGTGCCTTCTCTGTACCAGGAATTGCAATTGCTGTTCACCCGTTAGCATTACCCAGCCCTAACCTGAAAACCCACATTATGTGTTTTCTGCTTAAACAATCATCTCAAAGAGCTCTGTTGGAGAGGATCAGCACACGTGGGTCCATTTGCCCAGTAACAGCTAACATTTTTTGGTAACTCCCTGTATAGCCAGGCTCTTAAAGGGATTGTGTATTTCATTTAATCCTCAAAACTGGGCCCATTGTCATCCCTTTTTACTAATAAAATAGATGACCCACGCTGAAGGTTAACTAAGGACTTGCCTCAGTCAACCCTCAAAAAGATAACCTGTTTTTACTACCTCGGGTTTCTTCAGCTACGCAACTAATGTTTTTTGGGAAATCTTCGACATATTACATTTTCTCTGTAGCCAAAACTGGCCTCCAGGGGGAAAAAAAAAAATCAAGATTCTGCCTGCTTAGCATAGAAATTACAAACTGAGATTTCAAGCACCGGCCACTATCCCTGGCTGACCTTTCTCAATCTAACGTGTTTATTAAGCCTGTGAAAAATCTTTCAGCGATGTCTTACTACAGTTGATAAAGCAAAGTGCAAGGACGTCGGCAACCAGGTTCCTGACCATTTCTTACCTTCTACTTCTTTGCTCCGGCAGCTCTCCAGACTTCCAGCCCTCCCTCCCACGGGGGAAGCGGGGCGCTGCAAAGCAATCCCCCGGGAGCCTGCTCTGGGCCAGGAGAAAGCCTTCCCGCCCCTCTCCCTGCCGTTACCTCTGCCCAAAGCCCAACTACCAGAGTGAACATTAGCCCGGCGCAGAGCCAGGAGCCGAACTTAGAGAAGACGGGAACTTCTTTCAGGGTGCAGTCCCAGCGCCCGGCAGACCCCCACATATAAAAACAACCGCGCAGCAGGGTCGCGCTCTGCTTGCCAACACTCTGCTCCGCCCTCCCGCTCCCTCCGCCACTCGACTCCGGTTCCCGGCAGCGACCTCCGCCACCCCTCCGTCGGGCCCGGCGGCCCGCGTCTGCTCCGGGAGCTCGGGCACACATTGACCCCGCACAAGTTCACAGCTACCGCGGCCGCGGAACTCCAACCACCGTGGCGCCGGGAGACCAGGTTGGCCCGTCGCCGAGCACGCTCGTCGGCCTCTCTTCCCCGGCGCGGCCTGCCCCTCCGCCAAGTCCAGGCCTTGGGCGCCCGGATTAAGCGGCTTCGGCCCCGACCTTCTTCTCCGCCACCGGCGGCTCCGACCCACGGCCGCCGTCAGCCACCGGCCCACTCCGCACCCCCGAGCGCCCCGCGGCCAGCCCGGGCCTTCTTACCATGGTGGCGGCTCCGATGTCTCAGATTCCCGCCGGATTCGCTTCCACAGAGGCCTAGTCGCCAGCCAGCAGCGCGATTCCCGCCGCGGCTAACGGAAATGCAGCCTGCAAAATGCCGCCGCTTGCGAAGCTACTTCCGGTCCGGCCTCCGCCCCCGGAGTTCCGGTCTCTGGAAGCCAATTAGGGCGTAGAACGGTGGTAGCTGCGGACTTTTTGTTTGGGGTTTTGTTTTTGTTTTGATTTTTGGTGTTTTTTTTTTTTTCTTCGTTGTGGTTTTATTGGGTTCCCCGTCTCGTTTTGATTTATTTTAGACAGTGTCTCACTATGTCGCCCAGGCTGGTCCGGAGCTTCCGATCCTCCTACCTATAGCGTCCTTAGTGCCGATGCGGGCGTACACCATCGTACTTGCTGGCAAACATCAAACTGAACGCCCTTGAAAGCCTTGGATCCTCATTGGACGTACACCTTCCCAGCTTAGTCTCCACGGGAGTGGCTTGTTTCACACGCCGCTGCCCGGAACCTCCCTCCTACCCCAGTTCTCACGCAGCACTCCCTGAACTCACTCTAGGAAGCCGCCCTTCTCGCTTTTTTCTTTTTCTTTTTTTTTTTCTTTCTTTTTTGTTTTGTTTTGTTTTGTTTTTCGAGACAGGGTTTCTCTGTGTAGCTTTGGAGCCTGTCCTGGAACTCACTCTGTAGCCCAGGCTGGCCTCGAACTCACAGAGATCCGCCAGCCTCTGCGAGTGCTGGGATTAAAGGTGTGAGCCACCACCGCCCGGCTCTCGCTTTTTTCTTAAGGCTTGGAATGATCTTACATCTGCACCTTTGCGTTTGCTTTCGTCTCATCAGGAGCGCTAGACCCCCAGGAAGATGTGCATGCTGACGCCCTGACCTTCATGATTAAGGCTGATGACCATCCTTCTTATTTAAAAAATAAAAATAAAAAATAAAAAAAAAAGCAACCATCCCAGGCACCTCATGTTTACACTTGTGTTTGTTTTGTTTTTTCTCTTTAATATTGATTGCTGTCTGACATGCTAAACCATAGTCCCCTCAATCCTGGAGAGGCATACCTTCCAAGACTCCCAGTACCCCAAGTCACAGTACCAAACCCTATAGATGCTATATTTTTTCTACATATGCATACTTATGGTAAACTTTTACCTTTTCACTTAAAGAAAACACATTTTGGTACCTTTGAATTGCCAGCATCACAAGTCAAGTGCTTTAGAACTAAACAAAACAAGGACTACCTGCACACAGGCACTGCAATGCAGGTCAGCCAATTTGATGATCCCTATGACTGCTGAGTGGGTAGTATATACAGTGTGGACACCTATACACAGGGATTATTTGTGGTTAAGGCAAAAACAGTGTTTCCTCATGCTACTCAGAATGGTGTACGACTTAGAACATTAATCGCTTATTTCTGGAATTTCTCATTTAATATTTTCAGACCAATAGACCAAAGGTAACTGGAACTGGAATAAGAGATGATTACTGTATATATTTTAAGTTATTTTATTACCCCATTTAGAATTAAACTCCACTAGAGTATGGTGTTTATTGCTTAGATCGCTGCTTAGCATAAAGGACTCAATAAATGTTTGTTGAATGAATTAATCTCATTCAGCTCCATGACTTTTAATTATTTCCTATATGCCCAGGACTTTCTAATTTATTCCTCTAACCTTGTTTTGTTTTTTTGTTTTTTTTTTTTCTAGCTTTTGGTCTTTTGTAAAAAAAAAAACACTTGCTTAATTGCTGTGGAGCAGATACAGTAAATTTAACATGTTGAGAACTGAATTCTTGACCTTATTACTCTTCCTCTAACCCCTTCCCCATCTCAGAAGTTTTGTTAAGAAAACAAGGAATGGCACTAGTAATATATAGTGTTTGGTAGAGTGCTTGTGTAGCACACACAAAGGCCCAGGTTCCATCTCCAGCACCATATAAAGGGGCATGGTAACATATGCCTATAATCCTAGCACTCAGGCAGTGAGGTGGGTACTCCAGGAGTTGGAAACCAGTCTGGGCCACACAGGCACCTGTTTCAAAACAAACAACAAACAAACAAAGCAACAAAACAAAACAAAACAACAAAAAAATAGAACAAAATAATGAGACCATGAAGCATAGTTGATTCCTTTCTTCTATTTCATAATCTACCCTCAGCAAATGGACCCCACATTCAAATTACCTTGACTATAACTATTGTCATCTGTTCCACGGCCGCCACCCCTAGTTCCAGCCTCCAGCACTTGGATTGCCAAATGAGTCCTTGATTGGTCTCCTTGCCTTAATCTTGTTCTCACTGCAGCCAGAGGGGTCCTTCTAAGTGTTCAAGGGAATGCTCCCACCTCAGAACTCCGCCCCCTTCACTCCATTTCTTTTTTTTTTTTTAATTTAGCTATAATTTTATTTCTGTTTGTCTATTTATTTATTATCCCCAATCTCTTTTTTTTAAATTTTTATTTTGCAATACAATTCAGTTCTACATATCAGCCACAGATTCCCTTGTTCTCCCCCCTCCCGCCCCCCTCACCTTCCCCCCAGCCCGCCCCCCATTCCAATCTCCTCCAGGGCAAAGCCTTCCCCACAGACTGAGATCAACCTGGTGGACTCAGTCCAGGTAGGTCCAGTCCCCTCCTCCCAGGCCGAGCCAAGGGACCCTACATAAGCCCCAGGTTTCAAACAGCCGACTCATGCAATGAGCACAGGACCCGGTGCCACTGCCTGGATAAGAGACGGCGCCATTGTCCCATTTCTGTCACCCGACAGAGAGAGAGATGGAGGCCCAGCAAGATGAATTGGCATGCCCAAGGTGTCAGAATCAGAATGAAAAACTAGATGCTACCTCTGACTCAGCTGTTTATTTGTCCCCACGTTACCCAGTCACCAGATGCAGAATTCCTTAAAGCATTTTAAAAATATTTATTTGGCCGGGCAGTGGTGGTGCACACCTTTAATCCCAGCACTCAGGAGGCAGAGACAGGCGGATCTCTTGAGTTTGAAACCAGCCTGGTCTACAGAACAAGTTCCAGGACATCCAGGGAGGTTATACAGAGAAATCCTGCCTCAAACGGAAAAAAAAAATTTGGAGCCAGGCATCTGGCACATCCGTACACTCCCAACACTTGAGAGATGGAGACAGAAGGATCAAGAGTTCAAAGCCAGCTTCAATGACGTAGCAAACTCACAGCCAACCTAGGCTCCACAAAACCCTGTCTGAAAAAAAAAAAAAAAAAAAAAGGAAAACAAAATTTATTTAGTAGCTACTAATACCATGAATTGTTACTGAGATTGGAAGTTTCTTACCTCAAGAAGCCTGTGTTCTACTGAGAAAAACAATAAACCAAAGGAATAAATATGTAATGCAATATTACAGTGAGGGGAACAAAATAAAGCTAACTAGGGATATGAGGAGCAGTGGTATACAGCTTTGGCTAGGTGACTAAGGAGAGGCCCTTAGGCCAGTGACTAGATAAAGCCACAGACACCCCGTAGCTCTGCTACAAAACAGATAACCACAGTACTTCAGACTTCCCAAGCTCAGCCTGGTCCACTGCTGCTCATCACACTCCGTCTATCATTTGCAATGTGCTTCTCCAATGCTCAGCAGCTTCTCCCTCCGCCCTATCTAATTTCTTTACCAGTATATTCAGTGACAAAATCCAATCTCAAAGTTTTCATAATTTTACTAGTTTATTCAGGTACATCTCCAGTGTTGCAAAATGTATGTATCCTAAGGTTTTCTACAGGTTGCCCACACACACACACCCCTCAAAAATCAAGTAAGCCTCTGCTAGTGGCAGTTTACCAGACTTAAAGTCCAGCCCTCTACTTTACCCTAGGTTATTAAAATGACAAAAATCTCTCCTTTAAGTGGCATTAAAATTCACACAACTAAGCTTTCCTCCTCACAGCCAAGACAGCGCTGTCTGGATCCTAAAGAAGTGGAAAGTAGGGAAAGAATAAGAACCATGACTACTAGCCATGAGCCAGCATCCTGCTGAGTCTACTTTGTTGTAGCCAGGAAGCAGGGTGACTTGGGAATTAGACTGTGGTCTGCATGAGCAGTGTACCAGAGTATAACCTGTCTGTTACAACCCGGCTTTGTCGATCTTGCCAGTCCGTGGGTGCACCCCAACATCAAAGAAAAGATGCTTGAGCCTTTTAAGAATACTAGGAAATGGCATGCTAGAAATTTGGGGGTTTCATTTAGGTTGTTTCTTTGTTAAGGATTCTAGACTCTCATGTTTCAACCTGTCTAGACCTTCTCCTCAATTAAAGAGCAATTCGTATTTTGCTGTTCTCTCAATTTCTGTATTAAAATTCACGAGCAAGACACTGTAGTCAGAAGTTTCTGTGTCCGGCCAGCAACACCCAAATAACCAGTAGTAGCTCCCCAAATAATTGACTCAGGCTTAATATTACTTATAAAAGCTTGGCCAGTAGCTCAGGCTTATTACTAACTAGCTCTTAGACTTAAATTAACCCATAATTCTTATCTATGTTTAGCCACCTGGCTTGGTGTTTTTCTCAATACAACATTCTCATCTTGCTTCCTTTGCATCTGGCTAGTGACTCCTGACTCCGCCCTTCCTCTTCTCAGCATTCTTAGTTTGGTCATCCTGCCTACACCTCCTGCTTAGCTACTGGCCAATCAGCGTTTTATTAAACCATTTGGAGTGACAAATCTTTACAGTGTACAAGAGAATTATTCCACAGCAAGACATAGGTCTATATACAAAATGAGAACATGGAGTTAATTTCTTGTGTACTTCATGCATATCTGGAGGATATATAAAAGGATAATAGAGCACTTAGTAATGGATGGTGGTGATTAAGCAATGAGAGGCTCTCAGCTTGCTAAGAGTCATTTATCATCTCTTTTAGAAAGAAACTGATTTTTAAAGACTTACATTAGAAGAGAAGGCTGGGGAGGGGTGGGACAGTGGATACTACTAGATGGAGAAAAGGCTGGGGAGGGGTGGGACGGTATACTATTGGATGGAGAGAAGGCTGGGGAGGGGTGGGACGGTATACTATTGGATGGAGAGAAGGCTGGGGAGGGGTGGGATGGGATACTATTGGATGGAGAGAAGGCTGGGGAGGGGTGGGACAGTGGCTACTACTAGATGGAGAGAAGGCTAGGGAGGGGTGTGTCAGAGGATACTGTTAGATGGGAGCAAGAAGTTCTGGTGGGGGCCAATGAGATGGTTCAGTAGGTAGTCACTTGTGCCAAGCCTGACAACCTAAGTGAAATCCCTATTACCAGTGGAATAGTGGAAGAAGCAAACTCCAGTTCCAAGGGATTAGACACTCTCTTCTAGCCTCTGTGGGCACAAGCACACACATGGTTCATAGACATACATGCAGGCAAAACACCTATACATACAGAATAAACTGAAATTTTCATTCATAGACTCATTCTCTGCTGTAAAGTGCATCATAATGAAATAACAAAATATTATTTTGTCAAGGCAAATTATTTTATATGAATTTATATATTATATGCACACATATATAATATACACATATATTATGTATATATGTATAATATACATAATATATATATGCACCAGGATTTTAAAGAAGACTGTCAAAATGGTAGGGATGATGTTGTGTTTTGTTTTGTTTTGCCTATCTAGTACTGATGAAAATTATTAGAAATGTCAAAAATATTTCAGTTTAAAGAAACTAAGTTAGGGCTGGAGCGATGGCTCAGTGGTTAAGAGTACCGACTCCTCTTCCAGAGGTCCTGAATTCCCAGCAACCACATAATGGCTCACCTGTAATGAGATCTGGTGCAATCTTCTGGCCTGCAGGGACACATGCAGGCAGAATACTTATCTTAATAAATAAATAAATCTTGAGAGAGAGAGAGAGAGAGAGAGAGAGAGAGAGAGAGAGAGAGAGAGAGAGAGAGCCCCTCGGGGAAATGGATTCTTTCCTGTTATCCCTGTGGCCTACCAGGACATTACATCTGGGAGTGCCACAGGGATATAGTCCTCCCCTGGGGTCTTGTCTTAGCTGCAAAGTGGGTTACCACTGGAAGCAGGGTGTCCCTCTCTCCTTTGTGAGGGAAGGCCAACCTCCCTCCCAGGAACCCAGGCTCAGGTCAAGTTTAAAAAAGGACAAATATCCTACCTGTTCCTGGACTATGAGAAGTGCAATAAGAAAAGATGTCCCGCCGGGCGGTGGTGGTGCACTCCTTTAATCCCAGCACTTGGGAGGCAGAGCCAGGCGGATCTCTGTGAGTTCGAGGCTAGCCTAGACTACCAAGTGAGTCCCAGGAAAGGCGCAAAGCTACACAGAGAAACCCTGTCTCGAAAAACCAAAAAAAAAAAAAAAAAAAAAAAAAAAAAGAAAAAGAAAAAGAAAGAAAAGATGCCCCACCTTGAGGACTGCTGAGACTCTGAGCTTGTACCAGCTCCTGTCTCTTCCATCTCTATGGATGAGTCCCAGATAACCCTACGTGTGGCAAGCAGCAAAATTACTTTCCTTTTAGGCTGGTGGTACATCTTCAGCCCTCGCCACCTTCCTGAGTTTGGCCTTCCAATCCCCAGTCCTTCTCACTGGTCTTCCCGGCACACCTCAACCAGCTTGGTTCACACCCCTTTAACCTGCACGATGGCCAGAAATCTTTTCACTCATCCTTTTCTGATCCCACCTAATTGTTCCATGCCCCTCCCATGGAGAACTGTCATGTCTAAATCTCAGGCCCATTTAAGTCTCTGAGATTCCAGAGGCTCATACTGCACTCGTAACCCCAAGTGCCCTGACCCATCCTGGTCCAGGGCCATCTGATGCCTCAGAGCCCCTCCCCATAGTCTCCACTGCAGACTCCACAGCACTTGGGAAATGTCACCTGAAAGCGTGGGATATCTCCATTCCTGGCCAATTGCTCATAGCCGCCCCCGTCACAATTATTCTTAAGGACCGTATTAGTTACTTTTCTGTCGCTGTGATGAGACAGCAATGGTGATGGTGCTGTCTTCCAGTCTGGCCCAATCAGGTCGTGGTGCAAAGGGAAAAGGTATAGTAGAAAGTCTCAGGAATGCTTAGGGGTTACCAAATGGTCATAAAACAAGACCGGGAGGTTTCTAGAATATTGGCCCTTGCTGGGCTAGCTACTTTTGATAGAAACAAACGTTTCTCACACTTCCTTGGTCTCTCTAAATGAACTCCTGACTGCCTGCTCTACTGCTGTGTGCCACCCGACTTCTTCTCTTTCAGGAGCACGGTACCGGACAGCTGCGGAGATCTGAGCAGAGAGGAGTGGAAAACATGACTGTATAAACAGGGAACAACACTGGCAGCTTTATCCAGGCTTCAGGGCCCAGTTGTTTATCTCTCCATGGGGCTTCTCCTGCTCCTCACCTCCATCCACTGGCAGCTGTGCACGTCTTGGTTGGTATGACAGCTTAAATGCCTTACCAGGTCCTTTAAACTAAAGGGCTTCCTATTGGAGTCTCAGCTAACAGAATCAGAAACCACCACCTTTCTCTTAAGAACTCTGGCTTTAACCTCTCCAAGCTTGAAGTCTCAACACCTACTGACAGATCATAGCCCTGGGGTCTCCGTGTCACCTTACTGCAGATCATAGCCCTGGGTCTGTCTGTCACCTTACTGCTGATCATAGCCCTGGGGTCTGTCACCTTACTGCCAGATCATAGCCCTGAGGTCTCTCTGTCACCTTACTGCCAGATCATAGCCCTGGGGTCTCTCTTTCACCTTACTGCCAGATCATAGCCCTGGGCCTCTCTGTCACCTTACTGCCCTATCATAGCCCTGGGGTCTGTCACCTTACTGCCCTATCATAGCCCTGGGGTCTGTCACCTTACTGCAGATCATAACCCTGAGATCCCTCTGCAGAATTCTCATGTAGAGACAATTGTCATTGCCTATGGTGCTCCACCATGTTTACAAGAGTCCCCATTCTCCCAATATGAAGCTACCTGGTTTACAGATGGGAATAGTTTTATGGTGGCAGGACACAGAGGTCATGGAGCTGCACCACTTGAGGTATTCCACATCAATCCAAAAATATGAATTAATTGCCCTCACTGGGGTTTCCCAGCTAGAGGCAAGAATGAGCCTTCATACGGCACAGATTCTGCCTATTCTTCCAGTGTAACCCATACCCAGTCAGCCATCTAGAGAGACGGTTCTCCCTACTACCCATAACACCCTGATTAAGCACGCCCAACAGACAGCTTGGCTTCCACCCCAAGCTGCCATAGTTCTCAATTCCACCCTCCCTCATCTTCAAAATATCCCTTAGGATACTCAACAAGCTTCACACTAAGGCTTCTCCACCAACCTGGGGGAGTCATTGTGGAGTCCAGAAAAGAAGCTGTTGTTCTTTCCATGTGGAAAATCCTTAACAGTTTTTACCAGGCCACCCATTTGAACTGTTTAGTCCTTGTAGTCTGTTTCCAACTATGGTCAAGCTATTGATGTAGAAGAAATTCAAACTAATAGAATTAATGTTCGAGAATGGTTTAATAGATTCACTTAGAAGACATTAAGTCACACATGTGGAATTTAGCTAATGGACCTGCCTCCAAAACACCCCAAAGGTAAGTAGTGTGCTAACCAGACTTGCTAGAGAGAAGTGAAATTTATGATGCTGTGATATAAATGTTTGTTTACAATATTCACCAGCCATTAGGTCCATCCACAAAGAACATGCCTCTAACAGGCAGCTCAAGGGGGCAGTGCAAGGTCACCATCAATGTTAAGTCTTGACTGCCATAAAGCCTCCAGCTCTCTTGAGAAAAGTATAATCCTGTCAAATGGGCAAGATGACCCCAGGTAACAACTATTTGAAAAGAACACCACTGGCGTACTTAAGAACTAACTCTGACAGTATCTTTGCTGTGTAAATCTCCCATCTGCCCAAGTGGCCAGACTTGCAGTCTCCTGTCTCTGTTTACATTGTTTGGAGGGTGACTTGGTGACCTGAAAAAGAGATGGAAGGATGACAGCATATGTGGAATGCACAAGCCTGGGGTGTATATAAGTTAGTAAACCTTCTGTTCAAGGCTGGCTCCTTTTTGAGCACTATAGCCTGAGCAGGACAAACACCATTAAAGAGATTTTCCTTCATGAATCTTCTGTGCAGAGTGATTCCCCCTGGAAAGGCACATTCTTTCTGTAACATGACAAGCCTGTCGCTGTGATTCATCTGTCCAGGGTTAAGACTCCATAGCCAGAAGCTTAAAGCACCTAGTTCTTTGAGCCTTTTGAAAATCTGTCTCCTGTTGTAGTGACATCCAGGCAGATGCCCCCAGATCCCTGTGAGTAAGACTCTTACTTTTCTGAATTCTATGATATAATTTTACAAGCTCTCTCCTTTTACCTGCCCGCCCCCCAAATTCCGACATGTTCCAATACAACCTGTTTCTTCAAGGAGACCTCTAAGACTATTCCTAGACAGAGGTCTTCACATACCTCAAGATATAACCCCAGTTTATATTTTTGTATAAAATCCAAATGTGATTTACTGGGGCCTACTCAGTGTCATTTTACTCAGATACACCTGTCTTTTGAAGCTGACTCAGAAAGGCAACTTCCTTTACTCACTCCAGCAGCGTCCATGAAAGCCCTGCTATCCCAGCATGCCAAGTGAGCGTGTCTCATAAAGAGGAGAGAGCTACAGAGACAGAGCATAAGCCAAATTCAGAAGCCAAGACACTTCAGTGGAGGGTCTGTCCTGTGACAGAAGGGACTAAGAAACTTAAAGCTGTTAAATTGTCCCTGCTTGGGACATCTACAACGACCCCAGGCTATCTCCAAACTGTTGGTGATCAGTGATAATACACACAGATTGGTCTAGTGCTACTCTGCGGAGTGAAATTCTAAAAGCCTTCCCTCTCCTAAAGCCAAGTGGACAGAGAGAAAGAAACAGGACAAGCAGCTTGCCTGTGCACTCACAGGATGGACCCAGACACACTGTAGAAACCAGAGCTGTGAGCAAAGTAACAGTAACCAGGAATTCCGTAAAGGCGTCTACCTCCTAACTTCAGGTTTGGAACTGTCTTAGCTCGTTTTGTGTTGGGTGGGTACTTTATTGTGGTGCATAATAACATAACGCCACATGCAGATGAGCAGCATATGTCAAACATGTGGCATGGTTTTACTTTATAATAACCTGCTCCTGTGGCAGCTGATCTAGTCCCTTCAGACATAGCCTCCATGACTTTACACTCTCCCATAAAGCTCCACCTCTTAACCCTTCACCATCTCACAGTACTGTTATATCAGGGATCAAACTTCCAACACATGAATCTTTGGGGACAAATAGTTCAAAACCATAACGGGGATAGCACAGTTAAGGCCATAGCATCTCATTCTCTGAAGGACTCTTATAGAAGTTATTGTGGAGATATATTGTTTGTAAGCTAAGAAATAAAACTTGCCTGAAGATCAGAGGACAGAGCCAGCCACAGAGTTAGCCACAGAGGTCAGGCAGTGGTGGCACACTCCTTTAATCCTAGCACTTGGGAGGCAGAGGTAAAGATCCATCTAGATTTCTGTGAGTTCTAGGCTATACTAGGCTACATGAGATTAATCCAATCTAAAAGAGAAACAGAGCCAGGTAGTGGTGGCACACACCCTTAATTCCAGCACTTGGGATCTCACACCTTTAATCCCAGCATTTAGGGAGGTTGAAACAGGAAATGATATGCCTGGGCAGAGAAAGGAATATAAGGTGGAAGGAGACAGGAACTCACTCTTTCAGGCTGAGGAGTTGATGAGGTAAGAGGTGGTGGCTGCGGCTTGCTCTGCTTCTCTGACCTTCCAGCTTTTACCCTGATATCTGGCTCCAGGTTTTTATTGTAAGAGCATTTAGGATTCATGCAACAAGACATAACAGAATGGCATCCATAC
Source organism: Peromyscus eremicus (assembly GCF_949786415.1). Lineage (NCBI taxonomy): Eukaryota > Metazoa > Chordata > Mammalia > Rodentia > Cricetidae > Peromyscus > Peromyscus eremicus. The sequence continues at coordinate 104,024,839 of NC_081419.1, forward strand.
ACAGCTGAAGAGGAAGAGACAGAAAAACCTTCAATATCTTGTTTATGGTCCACACATTGTTGGAGACTAATAGGAATAAGACCCCTGTCTGATTCAGGTGGCTTCTCTTAAGAGGGTGCAATATAGCTGGGCAGTGGTGGTGCATGCCTTTAATCCCAGCACTCGGGAGGCAGAGCCAGGCGGATCTCTGTGAGTTCGAGGCCAGCCTGGTCTACAAAGTGAGTTCCATGACAGGCTCCAAAGCTACAGAGAAACCTTGTCTCGAAAAACCAAAAAAAAAAAAAAAAAGAGAGGGTACAATATTACAGAACACATTTGCCTTGAGGAGAATTTCAGTTATGAATTGTCTCTATCCTCTGTGAGCAGAAATAGCATGACCTCTGAATCTTGACTCCCTTCCCTCTCCCTGTCTCCTAGAATGGTGAGGGAGGGAATGAGTAGACAAAAGAAAAACATGACCTTGGGGCTGGAGAGATGTCCCAGCCATTTGGAGCACTGGCTGCTCTTTCAGAGGACTCAGGTTCAATTCCCAGCACCCACATGGCAGCTAACAACTATCTGTAACTCTAGTCCCAGGGCACAGGATACCCTCTTCTGGCATCTAAAGGTGCTGCATGCACATGGTGTATAGCTTTACATGCAGGCTATAGGTATATTACCTATACACAAAAGTGAAAATAAATAACAAACAAACATGATTCATAGTTGTCACCTGGCCGTGAGTTCATTGTGAGTTTTGTAAGCTGTGCCTCTTGGTTTGCTTGGCTTTTATCAGGTAACATCTGTCTCCGGTTTGGGAAGTCTGTATTCTTCCCAGGTTCAGATTATTGGTGTAGGTCTAATGTTCTAAGAGCCTGAAATGGCAGCGACCACCCTAGAAGTCTCCACCGGGATCTTGTGTCCCACTTTCAGTGCTGAGCAGAGACCAACACGACTCCAACAAGCCTCAGAACCTGCTCATACTCCACACTCTAAAGTATGTGAGAACATGCTGCTTTCATCCAGATCTCCCTGGCCTCTCTCTCTGCCAACCACAAAATACCCAGTAATGAGCTCTAGTGTGGGTTAGCAGATGCAGGGTAACAACCTCGTGATAGCACCAGATCATGTTGTCAGTGAAAGTGCTACCTGCATGCAACTGGATCCCTCCACTGTGCTGGTTTACAAGGTTCTGTGAGTGGTGCTGGGTGTTTAGTAAGCAGATACCTATGGCTAATTATATATATATATATATATATATATATATATACTTTTAATTGGAGAGATAAATTAATAAGATAATGCAAGGAGCTTCAGTTGATAAAGGGTTTTTGTGACACCCTGGACCATTCAGATGATGTTGCGCTCTTATATTGGTTGCTCTTCTTGTGCATTTGGCTTCCTCTGCTCACACAATGAGAGAAGATTAGTACAGAACTCAGTGTCCTTAGCTCTAGCAGTAATGGTGTTCATCGTTCTGATGACACACCATATGGGTCATCCCTCCAGTGTGATTACTTCCCAAGGCAGTGTTTATTTCTATTAAGTTGGATTTGCAATCAGTGCAAATCAAACATTAATTAGCTAAAGCTTTGTGTTAAGAGAAAAAGACAAAGTTTTCTGAGAGGATGAAAGGTATGTCATTGTGGTAGTTAATTTTGGTTTGCTCCTCTCAAATGAGATTATCTTTTCCTTACTTTCAAATGTGGGAACTCAAGAACTTACAATCAATTCATGCTGAAATCATCAAAAGTAAATGGCAAAACTTGATGAGGTATAACTAACTATTCTGACCAGAGAAAGAGAGATTTTAAAGGGAGACACTTGTATTATCAGGCTATTGAAACAATGGACTCCAGAGAATTAATATTTCCCCAGGAATCTCATGCTTGAAGGGGGGGGGAGCTAAAACTCAGTGCCAGCCAGAGGAGGACCTTGCCTCCTCTACATCAAGAGATTCACACAATTCTGACCACTCCCCAGACCACCATAGGGGACAGGGCAAAGTTGAAACAATGAGAGGTAAGTGGTGAGCCGGACCACACCTGGACCAGAACCACTTGCCTCTGGACACCTCTGGCCCTCTATACCTAAACATTATGTTAGTGCCCCAAAGATAGATTTGGGGATTCACTGGACCCCTTTTTTTGTTCCTTTTCCCAACATGACCACACTGAATAGATGTCTCAGCTTTTCAGTATCACTTACTTCTTTAATTGGTATATTGGGCCGGAATTGTGTTGAAGCTAGCTGTGAGGGGCACTGAGAAACAGGGCTTAAAGACATCTCTGTTGTGATTGTGTAACCACGAAAAAAAACATTACATCTATACTATCTTGGTGCATTTAGGGAGAGTTATAGCCGACTAGTCTTTCTAACACAGCATTTTCATTTATTATTTGAGAATTTCATATTTGTAGAATGCATTTTGGTTGTATTTATCCTTCACTCTCCCCCACCTTCAACTTCTCTAGGATCAACCCCCTACCACTTTAATCTCTTGCTTTTTTTCAAGAACACACTGAGTCTAATTTGTGTTATCCTATGTACTTGGGCACTGGAGTGCTGCCACCATACTAAAGGCCTTAAAGAAAACTGATTGTCCCTCCCATAGTACCATGAACTGTCAATATCTTCTCAGCTAGGGGGAGGGACTAATGAGCCCCTCCCTCATCCGTGCTGGAATGCTGGCTGGCTTGATCTTGTGCAGGTTTGTGGAGGCAACCACAGATGCTGTGAGTTCATGAGTGCAGCGGTCCTGGCACATCCAGAAGACACTGTTTTGTCACAGTCTTCCCTGACTTCTGGCTCTTTTTCTTCCTGCCACCACCACCACCACCCCCCCACACCCCCACACCCCACCCCACCCCCGCTTCAGTATGTTCCACGACCTTCGGTGTGGAGGGAATGTGATACAGATGTGCTATTTATGGCTGAGCGCTCCATAAGCCCTTATTTCCTTCACTTTGACCAGCTTGTACCTCTGTATTAACTGCCATCTGCTACACAAAGAAGCTTCTCTGACGAGGTCTGAGAGCTGCTAATGTATGCAGAACTTCATACTATGTCCATGTAGCAAAACAATACTGGTAAGTTCACTGCTGGGCCTATGAGCTCCCGAGAACCAAACTCTAGGGCAGATTTAGAATATCGGGCATGAGTTTCTTCCTGTGGAGTGAGCCTTATAATCATAAAATAATTGATAACCCCCATAACATTCATGTCACCATTTTACCCATGGGCATACTTTGCCAGGCCGGTCCGTCATTATTGTAGCCCGCAGGGTTCGTAGCTGGATAAGACTGTCAATGGCATTTCTTCCCCAGCAGTTTGGATAGCATCTTCCAGCACGGTGAAGACTGGCCAGCAGGATGGAAGCTTCCAGATCAGTACCAGCTTGATTTTTTTTATGTGCTGTGACCAAAGCTTGTGGTGTCCTCGTCATCCTACCATCAAATTTTGATGGACAGCAAAGAGCAAGAGACCCCTCTAACAAACATCATGTGCAGAGGTACCCTACACCTGGCCCTGGGCTTTTATTTGGCAGCCTATGGCTTCTGGGAGGAGCATTATTCCCTCGGCCATTTTTATTTCTTCTTCTGAAAGCTCTCTGCAGTCCCATAGCCTATTTTTAATTGGGTTAGGTTTTGTTTGTTTTTGGTAATTAATTTTAAGTTCTTGCTATATTCTAGATACAAATAATCCTCTGTCAGATATACAGTTGGCAAAGATTTTTTTCCCCGTTTTTGCAGGCTGCCTCTTCAGTAGATTAACAGTTTCCTTTGCAGTACAGAAGCTGTCCAACACAGTAAGTCCCAGGTCACCCAGAACTACAAAATGAGACACTGTCCCAAAGACAAAGGGGGCAAGACTACATGTTAGAAGCCTTACCAAAAAAAAAAAAAAAAAACCCTCAAAAAACAACAACAACGACCACAACAAAAATAGTTGAAATAATATATGATGTTTGCTTTTTGCTGCAAGGGAAAAGCTCTGTAAATGAATTTATTAAGTCAGGTGAGTTTTCACAGGGAAACAGCTTGAAGCCATGAAAATTGATTCCTGGATGAACAAAGCTTTAGTAATGAGTGCTGTACAAACAGAGGGAATTGCCTCTCCTTATACAGAAACAGAATATGGAGACTGAACGAGGAGCCACAGGCAACCCCTTACAACTGCCCCTTCTCCACACACCAGCGCTGAGAACACAAGGCAGCAGCTCACATTTCACCTTCGAACACAGGGCCCGGCTGAGCCAAAGCCAGCTAAGCCGAAGAACACAAGGCTGACTCCTCTGCTCACTTGCTACCGTTTGCCAGAGGCTCACTTTGGAAGGAAGGAAGCCTCTTCCGACACTTCCAGATGTCAAACCAAAGCCAGGTCTACACAGGAGCTGGAGCCAGAACCAGAGCCAGTCAGAGCCAGTCAGAGCCAGTCAGAGTCAGTCAGAGTCTGTCAGAGCCGGGGCCCGATCTAGACTCAGATGGAGAACAGTCCTCAGAAAAGTGATCCAACAGTGGTCAGTGGTTGAGAGTGCATGCCACTCTTGCAGAAGATCAGAGTTCAGTTCTCAGTACCCACGTGCGGTGACTCCCAACCACCTCTAACTAACTGATACCCTCTTCTGGCCTCTGTGAACACTGCACTCTGTACACACACACACACGTACACACACACACACACACACACACACACACACACACACACATTTAAAAATAAACTCTAAAAACAAAATAGAAGACCACATTTGCCTATTGCCAAACAGATTACTATACCCATCACCCATCAAAACTGTCATAACTCATGGGGAAGAAAAAAAAACATTCTATGAGAAAAGAAGGCTAAAGGCATTTATGACCACTAGGCCAGCTCTATAGAGGATATCATGAGGAATTCTTCAGACTAAAGAGAATAATAAACATATCAAAGAAAGTCCAGGGGGAAAACAAGATAATTGAACAGTTGTTAAACATAAGGATTGGGTAAATACCAACACTACAAAATTTTTATTTAAGACGAGAGGGCTGGAGAGATGACTCCATGATTAAGAGCATATACTGCTCTTGCAGAGGACCTGAGTTTGATTACCAGCACCCATGTTGGCCTCCTCATAGTCAGCTGTAATTCCAACTTCAGGGGGCTCTGAAGCCTTTGGCCTTCACAGCCACCTGTGTGCGCGTCTCTCTCTCACACATACACATACTTTTTAAAAAACTGAATATGAATGGTCTCAGTTCCCCAGTCAAAACACCCAGACTAGCAGATTGGCTTAAAATTAGGCATCAGGGGCTTCAGAGACAGCTCAACAATGAAGGTGCTGTCCTGGTTGGGTGTTTTGTTTTGTTTTTTGACAACTTGACACAAACTAGAATTCTCTGGGAAAAGGAAGCTTAATTGAGAAAATGCCCCCATCAGATGGCCTATAGGTAAGTCTGTAGGGCATTTTCTTGATTAAGGATTGATGTGGGTGGGCCCAGGCATTGAGGGTGGTGCCACCCCTGAGTAGGTGGTCCTGAGTAGTATAAGAAAACAAGCTGAGCAAGACGGCAAGTAATGGTCTTCCATGGCTTCTGTTTCATTTCCTGCCTCCAGGTTCCTGCTTAGTTTCCCTCAATGGATCTGTGACATGGAATGTGTAAATCAAATAAACCCTTTCCTCCACAAGTTGCTTTTTGTCATGGTGTTCATCACAGCAATAGAAACCCCAACTAAGACAGATGCTTACTGTGAAGATTTGTGTTTGATCCTTAGAAACCCGCACAGTGGAAGAGACTCCTACGAATTGTCTTTTACCCTCCACATGTGTGCCATGGCTTATACATGTATGCATGTGTCTACATACTCACACACAAAGAGAGACAGAGACTAAATGAACTTAAAAATTTTTAACTTCCAGGACTCATCAATTTTCTGCTCCCAAGAAACAAATCTTACCAACAAAGGAAGATACTACCTTAGAATGTGTGGTGATTTGAATAGATTTGGCCCCAATACACTCATGTGTTTGAGTGCTTGGTCCCTAAGGAGTGGCACTATTAGGAAGTGTGGCTTAGTTGGAGTAGATGTGGCCTTGTTGGAGAAAGTGTGTCACTGTGGGGGTGGGCTTGCAGGTCTCATATGCTCAAGCTATACCCAGTGTGGTCTGTCTATCCTGTGAGACCTTCACATTGACAATCACTTCTGCTGCCTCTTGATTCAGATGTAAAACTCTCAGCTCCTTCTCCAGAACCATGTCTGCCTACATACCACCATGCTTCCCTCCATGACGACAATGGACTAAACCTCTGAAACTGTAAGCCAGCCTCAGTTAAATGTTTTCCTTTATAAAAGTTGCTGGGGTCATGGTGTTTCTTCACAGCAATAAAACCCTAAGACAGGGTGAAATAATGGAAAAGGGTATTCAAAGCAATTGGAACTTGGAAATAAGAAGCTGTTGCAATTTTAATATGTGAGAAAATTGATTTCAAAACTAGTCATAAGAGATAAATAAAACTTCTTCATGCTGATTGTCATAGTTAGGGTTTCTATTCCTGTGAAGAGACACCATGGCCACAGCAACTCTTACAAAGGAAACTATTTAATTGGGGCTGCCTTACAGTTCAGAGGTTTAGTCATTATCATGGCAGGAAGCATGGAGACATGCAGGCAGGCATGGTGCTGGAGACATAGCTGAGAGTTCTACATCTGGATCTGCAGGCAGCAGGAAGAGACTGACACACTGGGCCTGGCTTAACCTTCTGAGACCTCAAAGCCCACCCCCAGTGACACACTTCCTCCAACAATGCCTCACCTACTCCAATAAGGCCACACCTCCTAATAGTGCCACTCCCTATGACCCAACATTCAAATACATGAGTCTATGGGGGCCATTCCTATTCAGACCACCACACTGATTAATGGAAAAATCCATCATTACAATTTTAAACATATAAGCTCTAAACACAAGCACACCCAATTTCATAAAATATATTCTGCTAGATAAAATGAACTTAGTAGACATCTTTAGAACATTCCACCCAAACATTGCAGAATACACATTTTTCTCAGAAGTCCATGGAACTTTCTCTAAAGCAGATGCTATATTAGTTTCAATAAGTACAGGAAAATTAAAATAACTTTTGCCATTCTGAGTACAATAGAATCAAGCTAAAAATCATCAGTAAGAGAAACTACAGAAATAAACAAACTCGTGAAGATTAAACAACACACTACTAGATGATGGATGAATGGATCAATGAATAAATCAGGAAGAAAATTTAAATTTTCCTAGAATTGATGAAAAGAAGCTGGGTGTGGTGGTGCATGCCTTTAATCCCAGCACTCAGGAAGTAGAGGTAGGTAGATCTCTATTCAAGGCCTTGTCTACATATTGAGTTGTAGGCTAGCCTGGTCTATATGGTATAAATGGACTCGAGGACCAAAATCACATGGCAAACTCAATAATGCATAGAAGGGCTTTCAAAAAAATCTAACATCCCTTAATAAAATCTCTGAAGAGACTGGCAATAGAGGAAATGTACCTCAACATAATAAAGACTGTATGTGACAAACCCACAGCCAACAGGTCTTTCTTTGGACCACCAGCTCCTGAGTAATGACACAGAGACTTATTAATTATGAAAGCTTGGCTTTAGCATAGGCTTGTTCCCAACTAGCTCTGAAAACTTAAATTAACCTGTTTCTATTAATTCATGTTCTGCCACATGGCTCATTACCTCTCCTCAGTACCATACCTCCGACTTCCTCTGCATCTGGCTGGTGAATCTCCTGCCTCTCAGATTCTTCCCAGAGTTCCTATCTCTCCCCGGAAGTCCCGCCTATCCTCTCCTGCCTAGCTATTGACCATTCAGCTCTTTATTAAACCAATCAGAAGGTGCGTCAGGCAAGTGAGGTAAAACATAGACACATCTTCACACAGTGTGATCAAATATCCCACAACCCTCATGTTAAATGGATAAAAAAGCATTCCCACTAAGATCAAGAATAAGAGAAGGTGCCCACTCTTTCCATCTCTACCCACTATAGTGCTCAGCCAGCAATAAGACAAGACATAAATAAAAGAGATACAAATAAAAAAAAAGAACCAAAATATTTCTATTTCCAGATGATATAATTCTATATATATGAGATTCCAAAATCTCCACAGAAAACTCATAGATCAGCAAAGTGGCAGAATGCAAAGTTAACCTACTAAAATCAGTAGGCTGTGCCAGTAAACATGATGAAGATAAAACTCAAAGACATTACAGATTGTCTCAAAACAAAACAAAAATGCCTTGGGATAAACCTGAGCAAGGGAGTGAAAGACCTTTGCAATGAAAACTTTAAAACACTGAAGAAAGAAATCGAGGAAGGCACTGGAAGATGGAAAGATATCTCATGCTCATGGATTGGGAGAATTAAGTTTATGAACATTACCATTCTACCAAAAGCAGCCTACAGATTTAATGCAATCCCCAACAAAATTCCATTAACATTCTTCACAGAGAAATACAATCCTAAAGTCCATATAGAAAAAAACCCTAGATAGTCAAAGCACTCCTGAGAAAAAAAGAATAATGCTGGAGAAACAGCACTATCTGATTTTAAGTTATACTGCAGAGCCATAGTAATGAAAGCAGTGCACCACCACCATAAAAACACACAAAATTCAGACCGAAAGAACAGAATCCAGGACCCAGACACAAGCCCAAACATCTACAGCTGCCTGATTTTTGACAAAGATGCCAAAAATACATATTGGAGAAAAGACAGCCTCTGGTTGTGGTGCTGGGACAATGGGACATCAACACGTAGAAGAATGAAGCTGGGTTTATATTTGTTACCCTCCACAAAGATCTACTTCAAAAGGGCCAAAGACCCTAACACAAGACCTGAAACAACAAGTGGGAAGAGGTAGGCGAAGGTGAGGACTTCCAAATTAAACTCCAGTCTCTTGGGAAGTAAGGACAGCTCACCGGTAAGTGAGACCTCATGAAATCGAAACACTTCTTTACATCAAAAGAAACGGTCAGTCATGTAAAAGACAACCTAGAAAATGGGAGAAAATCTTTGTCAGCCGTACATCCCACAGAAAATTAATATCCAGAGGAAACAAAAAAGCTCAACAACAAGAAAATGGACAACTCAGTGACAAAGAGGACTAAGGCTACAGGAGTAGGCTGTCTTCCTACACAATGCTGGGCAAGGAGACCCCTGAAACCCCCAAAGTGATTCAAAATAATTGTCTTTGCTGCTGCCTGCCTACCAGAACTTGACGATAAGACCATATTGCTGAAGACACCATATGTCTTGGTTACAGAATATAGAGAAATAAAGCCGGGGCTGGAAGCTTCCTCCCTATTGGCTAGCCCTCATGGTGCACGCAATGCAACTGACCGCCCAGGTAAGGTGTGCCAATAGGTGCCAGAGTGGCCAGGTTTGTTCCGAGGATCTGAAGCCAATTCTACATAGGGAAATCATGTCTGATACTGTAAATCTGGTCCAAACCTCATGGTTGGGGAGATCATTAGACCCCAGTGGGAAAGCTGCTGCTGTTGCTTTGGTAAATAGACACGATGTACCCATCAAATTGAAATTGAGTAGAACCTCGGGGCATGATATGGCGGTGGAGCTCAAATTAACAGTAGCTAGGAGTCCTTGTACAACAATGTGTCCTCCAGCCTTCTGTCCCTGGAGGGTCAATATTCTTCACCATTTACAGGACACCTGAATTTTCAGCTTTTGTGAAATTCTTGGTTATACCACTAATCCTTTGTAAAAACAAAATGAAGCCGGGCGGTGGTGGCGCACGCCTTTAATCCCAGCACTCAGGAGGCAGAGCCAGGCGGATCTCTGTGAGTTCGAGGCCAGCCTGGTCTCCAAAGCGAGTTCCAGGAAAGGCTCAAAGCTACACAGAGAAACCCTGTCTCGAAAAAACAAAAAAAACAAACAAAAAAACAAAACAAAACAAAACAAAACAAAAAAACCAAAAAAATAAATAAAATGAAAAGGGGCTCACAAAGCCTCCTGCACCTGAGGCCTTGTGAGTCCCTTCCAGGAGCTTCCTCTAAAAGTCTGTTGATGGTGAGGCAGGAGAATTAATAAGGCAGAGGGTAGGGTCCAGAAGGACTCCCACAAAGCCTTGCAAAATTAGCATATGAAAAAAGCAAGTTGGCATAAATCAAAGATTGGAAACCACCCCTATGAAGCTGACTGAAACCTGCTCGCACTACTGGCATGGGCACAGAGGCACTCCAGGGTGTCTATGGGTAGCCTGTGGCCCGCTATGATACCACTGGGTGGAGATACAGAATGCTGGGGAAACAGGAAGTTGTATACAGAACTACACATAACAGAACATGCAGGAAAAAGCTTCCCTATGCAAATGAGCCCAAAAGCCCACATTAAGGTAACAGAAAAACCCCAGCTCTGCCAGACTGTTGAGCTGCTGAGCCTCCTTGTCCCGGCCAGATTCCTCCCTGGGAAGTGTATCTTTTCCTAATATTGTTTCTGCTGCATCTCCATGTCTCTAATTCCTTGCTAAGGGATTAGAAGAACCTGGAATCCCTCTCAGTATCAGCTGATACCAACAAGAACCTTGGTACCTACCATTCTGGTTCTGCAGCCTTGCTATTCCGTGGTAACAGTGGTTTTCAAAGCAGCCAAATGAACATTCCCTAAAGGCAGGCAGCGCTAGAGAAAGCTGCTGAATGAATAAGCAGGTGACTTCAGTGAGGACAGTCATCAGTGCTGGCTCAGGTCCAAAGTGTGGATTCCAGGACTCAGGAACACTTGCCTAGCATGCACAAGGCTCTTGGCTTAATACTGAGCCCTGGAAGGGGATGGGGGACAGCAAGGAGATCCCACTGTCCATTTCCCATAATCTGCACTTTAAACAGAAACCCAGAGGACAACTTACACCTTTGTCCCAATCAGGGACTCAAGACACTGGGAAAGAGCCGTGTAATACAGCTCACACCTTCCCTGGCTGGATGCAAGTAGTATCGTTGTTATGAGGCGAGCCTGCAGTTCCTACCCCTCCAGGGCCCTCATGTATAAGTGATGCCTGAAACGTGAGGCCACACTGTCCTTGGCAGAGGAACCAGAGCAGAGGAGTGTGTGGATGGATTGACGGGCTGAAAACTCGTTGCGTCCTTCCCCATCTTTCTCCCCAACAAAACCTACCTCTACTTTCAATCTCAGAGCAGCTCCAGCTGCTGTCAGGTCCCAGGAAGAGAGGCCAGTGACCATGACAGCATGAGAGCACCCCAGGCTGGAAGTTTATGAAGATGTGAGCCAGTGTGAGGACCTTGATATTCTGATGACCATGAGCCGCCAGTTAAAGAGCCTGGAGGAGGAAGGTGAGTCCTCAGCTTGATCCTCAAAGGCCTGCCTACCAGGTCTCTTGGCACAGTGGATATAGGGGAAACAGTCTCAGGGGCATAGGAAGGCCCTGCATTTGAGTTCAGATCCTACAAATTGAGCTGAGCAACCTCAGGTGGCTACTTAGCCTCTTCCTATTCACCAGTGGGATGAGGGTAGTTGTCACTTCCTTGCAGGGCTCATACAGGAACTGAAAATGACCTGTGCAGAGGGTCATGTAGAGCCCACATTAATGAACTTGCTGGAACTGGCCACCCATCTGCATGATCTTAAGAGCTTATTGTTTACAGCTCTGTCCCCTTAACAATTCTCACCCACTGTGTCTGTCTGTCTGTCTGTCTGTTGTACATGGGGAGACGGGAGAGAGTTCTGAACTTAAGACTTTTCCAAGGTATCAGGGAAATGTTGGACTTAGAACTTTTTGAATAAAATAACTGGAGCCAGATCCCAGTCTGCAGGCTCCCACGGTGAAATGTGGCTGCTGCCAGGAGACTTCCCAGAGGGCATCCACCTGCCTTCTTCCTGGCCTTGGGCGCATGGTGAAGTGAGAAATCCATCAGAGCAGCTCTCATGCATGGAGGATGGGGATGGAGGGGGTGAGGCAGTGTGGAGGGTGATGGGCTCCTGGGTAGTGTGCCAGGCTCATGTTAGCCCCTGAACTTCAGCCATCCCACATTCTCCTTCCTCTCACCACCACCCCCTCATTCCTTCTTTCCTTGCTCAATAACAAGCATGATTCTTTTCTGGGTAGCAGTTGGTTTAACTGGGAAGGAGGCATGAGGTCATGTTGTTGGTTGTTTTTATTTTTTTTGGGTGGGCCTACCACCCAGCTCCCAAATAAATCACATACAGAAGTTTATCTTAATTATAAATGTCCGGCCTTAGCTTGGCTTGTTGCTAGCCAGCTTTTCTTAATGTTAAATTGTCCTGTCTTTTGCCTCTGGGCTTTTCCCCATTCTCTTACTTCTGTAAATCTTACTCTTATTCTGTGGCTTGCTATGTAGCTGGGTGGCTAGCCCCTGGAGTCCTCCTCCTTCTCTGACTACTTCTGCTCCACCCAGATTTCTCCTTCTATATATTCTCTCTGCCTGCCAGCCCCACCTATGTCTCTCTCCTGCCTTGCTATTGGCCATTAAGTTCTTTATTAGGCCAGTCAGGTGTTTTAGACAGGCAAGTAACACAGCTTCACAGAGTTAAACAAATGCAACATAAACAAAAGCAACATGCCTTAAAATAATACTCTACAACAAGATCAAGCAGAGATGGCCTGCTGCTCAGCCTCTGCTTCAACAAGGATATTCCCAGAATTAGAGACACTTTGAGCTTTGCCTTGGTAAGCTATGGGACAAGCAGCACCTAGCAGGTGGTGCAGCCAGGACCCACACCTGAAGGCCTCCCTCCCTCCAAAGGGCATCTCTCATCTCCTAACAATTGTAGCTGGAGTTTTCTCCAGTCCTGCCTGGTCCACAGTCAGGACAAATCTCTCTCACTTGCCAGTCCCACAGCCACTTTGACCCAACTGAGTAAACACATAGAGACTTATATTGTTTAAACAGTTTGGCCTAATGGCTCAGGCTTCTAGCTATCCAGTTCTTACATCTTAAATTTATCCATTTCTATAAATCTATACCTTGCCACGTGGCTCATGGCTTACCGGCATCTTCACATGCTGCTTGTCATGGCGGCGGATGGCAGTGTCTCTTCCCACCTTCCTGTTCTCTCTATTCTCCTCTCTGTTAGTCCCGCCTATACTTCCTGCCTGGCCACTGGCCAATCAGTGTTTTATTTATTGACCAATCAGAGCATTTGACATACAGACCATCCCACAGCAAACAATCTTTTTGTAGCTGGGGCTTAAGCAGCTCCCCCTGGGAATGTGATTACAGCATTTCTGTGACCTGGGAGGAAGCTAGCCAGCCCCCAGGGGCAGAATAATAGCATTTGATTTTCCCTAAGTCATGACCTATCTAGCCTCAGGTTCTTGACCACATTAGCAGTGTCGGGTATGTGTTCCACCTCATGGAGTGGGCCTTAAATCCAATTTTTAAAAGTGGTTAATTACTTCCATAAAATTCGTGCCACCATTGCACCAATGTATCTTTTTTTTTTTTTTTTTTACTTTTTTTAATTTGAAGACAGGGTCTCCTGTTACCCAAATTGACCTTAAACTTTTTTTTTATTTATTATACATACAGTGTTCTGCCTGCATATATGCCTGCACACCAGAAGAGGGCACCAGGTCTCATTACAGATGGTTGTGAGCCACCATGTGGTTGCTGGGACTTGAACTCAGGACCTCTGGAAGAACAGTCAGTGCTCTTAACCTCTGGAGTCATCTCTCCAGTCCCCGCACCAGTATTTCTTGCAGGAAGGTTGCTGTTATTGGTCACAGGATTTGTATCTGGGAGATATTGATGAAAACCTTTCACCTCTGGCAGGTGTAAAGTACCTTACACTATCATGAACTCTATTCAGAAAGGCTGTAGCTTTCAGTCAGGCACCAGCTCCACTTCTCTGTGTTGAATGACATAAGTAAGTGTTGTCTTCAGCAATAGGGCCTTACCATCAGGTTGTGGAGAGCAGCCAATAGCCTGTAATGTTTGGGGGGTTCTATGGTACTCTTTTGGCCAATGACTCAACAAGATGTAGCCCATTCCTGGCACTAAAGGTTTTACTTGGTGACATAAGATGTCTAGTTGTGGCATCATCCCCTCATTATTTAGTGATTCAATTTATCTTCCTTTCATATTATATATATTTCAGGAATCTTCCACAGTAGTAGGTTTCCATATGGCTTTTCAAAGGTCCTTTAGAGTTAGTTGTCCCTCCCCCTGTTGCTGTGGGATGTCTTTCTGTATGCTGTGAATATGTGTTGCTTTGGTTGGTTGATAAATAAAGCTATATTGGCCTATGGCAAGGCAGCTTAGAGGCAGGCAGGAAATGCAAGCAGATAGACAGGAAAAAGAGTAGAAGGGAAGAGACATGAACCAGCCACCCAAGGAGCAACATGTAATGGGACACAGGTAAAGCCACGGAACATGTGGTGATACATTAATTAATAGATTAATAACTATGGGTTAATTTAAGATGAAAGAGCTAGCTAGCAAGAGACCTGCCATAGACTATACAGTTTGTAAATAATATAAGCCTCTATGTGTTTACTTGGGTCTGAGCGACTGCAGGACCGGGTGGGATGGAGGAAAACTTTCGACTACACCCTATTTCCTCCTTTACCCTGCCTTTCCATCCAGATCCCTATTTAATCTTCCTATTCTAGTTTCCTCTTTCTCTCCATAACACTGTGCTCCATTTCCCCTTCCTTGAGAGATCCTCTCCTCCCCTCTGGTCAAAATCTCTGTGGTTATTCAAATTGTAGCACATGTTTTGAAAGCTTAAATGCTAACATCCACACATAAGAGAAAACATACAGTATTTGTCTTTTGAGGTCTGGGTTACCTCATTCAGGATGATTTTTTTTCTAGCTCAATCCATTTACCTGTAAGTTTCACAATTTCATTTTTCTTCCTTGATAGTGAGATATATTACTTGGATACAGCAGAAAGATGGATCCTGTTTTCTAGTCCAATCTATTAATCTATGTCTTTTTATTGGAGAATTGAGACCATTAATGTTGAAAGTTTATTTTATGTTTGTTTGTTTGTTTTTTGAGTCAGGGTTTCCTGTGTAACAGCATTGGCTGTCCTGGAACTCAGTTGTAAACCAGGCAAGCCTTGAACTCACAGAGATCCTCCTGCCTCTCCCTCCTGAGTGCCAGATTCAAAGGCATGTGCCACCATACTTGGCTAATGTTGAAAGTTATTAATGAGCCATGTTTATTGATTCCTGTTATTTTGTTCTTGTGATGTGGGCATTTCCTCCTTAATTTTATTTACTATTCTTAGATTAATCATTCCCTGTGTCCTTGGATGTAGTTAATCTCTTCCAACTGAAGTTTTCTTCTAGCTTCTTCTGTAGAGCTGGATTGGTAGAAATTGCTTAAATATGGTTTTATCATGGAATGTTTTTCTTTCTCCATCTACTGTGATGGAAAGTTTAGCTGGATATAAAATATGGACTGGCATGTGTGGTCTCAGAGTCTGTAGATCATCTGTCCAAGTCCTTCTGGCTTTTAGTGTTTATTGAGAAGCCTGGTGTTATTCTAATTGGCTCTTTCTTTATATATTACTTGGTCTTTCTAATATTCTTTGTCCTGTACATTAAGTGTTTTGATTATGTGTTGTGGAAATTTCTTTTCTGGTGCCATCTATTTGGTTTTCTTTATGCTTCTTGTATCTTGATAGGTATATCTTTCTTTAGATTAAGGAATTTTTTTCTATTTCTGTTAAAAGGTATTTTCTGTGCCTTTGACCTGGGTTTCTTCTCCTTTCTCTATTCCTGTTATTCATAGATTTGGTGTTTTCATAGTGTTCCAGATTTCTTGGATGTTTTGTGCCTGAATTTTTTTTAGGTTTTACATTTTATTTGCCCAAGATGTCAATTTCTTCTACCTTGTCTTCAACACCTGAAATTCTCTCTTCCATGTCTTGTAATCTGTTGGTGAGGCTGTCCTCTGAGGGACATTTTCAGTTTTATTTTAGTTTAGGTTTTCTTTAGTGATTGTATCTCTTTGTTAAATTCTACTTCGATAACTTAAAATGTTTTCTTACTTCATTCAACTACATTTTTATAATTTCATAAGGCATTTATTTATTCATATCTTCTTTGAGGTCTTGAAGTTATTCAAATTGCTATTTTGAGTCCTTGTCTTGTACTTCAGCTAAATTGCTTTTCTCGGGACCTATTGTAACAGGATTGCTGGCTTCCAGAGGAGGCATATTGTCTTGGTTGTTTGTGTTTGGTTTTGCACTGGGATCTAGACATCTGGAGTTTTGATGTTTGAAGTTTTATTGGTATGGATATCTGTTCTCATCTTCGTTGGGTAGGTTTGTTCTTGATTTTTTGGGTTTTTGGTTTTTTTTGGTTTTTTAAGACAGGGTTTCTCTGTGTAGCTTTGTGCCTTTCCTGGATCTCGCTCTGTAGACCAGGCTGGCCTTGAACTCACAGAGAGAAGGTGTGACTTTGTTGGAGTAGGTATGGCCTTGTTGGAAGAAGTATGTCCCTGTGGGGGTGGGCTTTGATGTCTCATATGTGCCAAGTCATGCCCAGTGCTTCAGTCCACTTCCTGTTGCCTTCTGATCAAGATGTAGCCAGCATCATGTCTGCCTGCACATTGCCATGCTCTCTGCCATGATGGTAATGGGCTGAACCTCTGAAACTGTAAGCAAGCCCCCCCAATTAAATGTTTTCTTTATGAGTTGCCGTAGTCATGGTGTCTCTTCACAGCAATAGAAACCCTAACTAAGACAGAGGCCATTGTCATTCAAACCACCACAGCATTGGAAGTCTGCACATGAGTCTACTTTGAGGCAAAGAACCACAAGTACAGGAGGAAGAAAGGCACCAATATGGATCTATAACCAAGGTTTAGGTAAGATCAGGGGGAAGGCAGCAAGCTGGATGAGGACAACAACCCTCTCAAACCAGAAGTTTCCCAAATAGGCCTTTGGGGTTGTGGGGTGTACAGGTTTGTGGTTTGAGATTTCTATAGCAAGACAGGTTAACAAGAGACAAGTGTACAAATCCATTTAAGCTTTATGAGACACAAGAGCTTCAGAAATGAAGACCAAAAACTCTAGGGAGAACTGTACTTTCATTAACTATGTCGGAGAACACTAGAGCATGAGCTAATGTTGGTCAGACATGAGGAAGTCTGTCTGTTCAGCTTCTTGCTTTCTCTTTTCCTAATATGATAGGACTGGACACCTCTCTATCAGTGTGGGTCTCCAGGGATACAAGGGAAGGCCAGAGAGTGACTGTCTGTGGTTTCTCGATTTTCTTCAGCACAAAGCATTCAGTATACCAAGATGCTATATTTGAGGGCATCATGTTCTGAGCTCAACAGAGCTAGTAGGCTCTAGGAAGCATGTTGGATATTTGTTACCCAGCCCCTACAAGGGAGTGATGCTTTCTTAGGCTGAGTCCTGTGGAGCCACCACTGTCCATTTTCTGCTTTTGCAGGTGACAAGTCAGCAAGGAGACCCTCCAGGAAACAAACTTCCACAGCTGCAGGTCCCCAAGACAGGCACCATGCCCAGTCCAGCAGGAAGGAGCCTGCTAAGGGTAGCCCCAGGCCAGGGTCTTCCCGGAAGAGGCAGATGGAACATGGAAGCTGTCACAAGGGGCTTCGGGGACAAAAACCACGCAAAGTGGAGAGGCCTTCCCAGGGGAGGAAGAAGGACCAGAGGACTTCCCTCAAGAAGCAGAGAACACCTCCAAAGAAGGAAAGGGAGACTCTGGGGAAGGAGACAGGCAAGCAGCTGAGGAAATCCAGGTGTGTTGTAACTGTGATTAGCTACCCTCTTCCCAGCCCTGGGATGGGGTGGTTTTCACCTTGGGGAGAAGTAGCTACTGCTCTTGCTCCTACTTTCCCAGACCATCACATGTAGAACAGCCCCAATACACTGTTTATTATAGCAGCTCATATTGCAAGTGAAGCTCTGGGTGTGGAGAGGTGGTCCAGACACAGAGTAGAGATAAGATCTCAAGGTTCTTGATTTTCAGCTGGTGACTCACTATCACTCCAGCTGAAAATAATGAATGGCATTGGATTTGGAAGTCCTACAGGGATCATGCACACTCCTTCATGCACACAGAGGTGTGTAAGTACCCTTCTCTCTTCTAGAAATATGACAGTCTAGAACTTGAAGAGCTCTGCCAGCTCTGAGCCTATGGGCATTGGGATGACTGACTTGGAATCCTTTGTTCCACTAGTATATGGGGCAGTAGACAGGCAGCTAATGGAATCTACAGGTCGGGTTTCTACAGGTGGCTTTTGGTGGCTTCTCTTTGGCACTCATTAGAGACAGTCTATGATTTACTCACTTCTAGGGATATTTGAAGAATCCCTTATGATGATGGATGGGGAGGCTTTTGAAGCAGGTGTGAGAATTAGGGTAATGGCAAACACTTGATGTTCCTTCTGGGTTCCAGCATGCTTTCTTTGCTCATACTGTTGACAGAGTCATTTAGGGCCAGAGCCTGGACCCTGACATACTCAATAAGAGAAAAGAAGAGAAAGGAGGTTTATTAAATGTAACCACTTTGGGAAGAGGAACAAAGAGGTCCAGTAGCCACCACCCCTCCCACCCCAAGTCTATCTTGAGGCCCTGACATGAAGTTTAGGTTTAAATAAAGAGCAGGGGTGTGTATAACTAGGCAGTCCTGGTCAAGACATGGTCCAGCCCATCGTCGGTTCATGTCCAATCTCTCTGCAAAGTGGTCTGACATGCTGTGAGAACTGTGTGAAATCTCTTCCTGTTCTTTCTCTGGCTGGCACCAGGATTCAGCCTTTTGCTTCTCCCAGCATGAGATTCCTTGGAAATTCTAATTCCTGGGTCCATTGTTCCAATAATCTCAGAACACAAGGGAGAAGCACAAGTGTTTCTTTGGAATATCTTCATTCCCGGCTGGAGAGGTGGTTTAGTGGTTAAGAGCACGTACTGCTTGCTCTTCCAGAGGACCCAAGTTCAGTTCCCAGCACCTATGTTGGGCAGTTCATAAATGCCTCTAATTCCAGCTCCAGGGACCCAATGGTCTCTTCTGGCCTCCTCAGCCTTGTACTCAGATGCACATACCACATACTGACAGCACATTTGTTTGTGTTGGGAGGTTGTACTCCTGCACAGTATTAACAGGCCTCGGCTCCCAAGTGCTGGGATTATAATCACATGCCACCATGCCTCAATTTTTCTTTTGGTTGTTTGTTGTTGTACCCCGGATTGAACCCAGGTCCTTTTGCATTCAAAGCACATGCCCTGCCATTAAGCTATACCTCCAGCTAGTTTGAGTGCATTGTTGATTGCCCTTGGGTATTTTAAATTTTAGAAGAAACACATACCCTAAATGACATATGCAATATAAGGCGTTACAGACAAGAACTCAAGGGTGCCGTTTTTAGCTGACTGCCATGACAGGGATGAAAAGACTCAGCCCTGGTTCCCCAGATGCTGATTGTCTAGTAGGAAAGATGAGACTCAATTAAGACAAGGCAGAAAGCAACGTGCACACAAGACAAGATTTGATAGTGTTGTACTGCTGGGGCCCTGGGGCATCACATTTCTGCTACAGAGAAGGTGAGCATTTCAGTAAGTATCTGAAAGACAGATGGAATTTAAACAAACAATGGCAACTCCCTCCCATGAAGGAAAACATCATATTTAAACAAACAATGACAACTCCCTCCAATAAGGGAAAACATCATACAAAGACTCAAAGACAGCTATCACTGGGAATGTGTAAGGTATGACCAAAAGTGCCTATGGCTGGGTTTTCTGCATCCAAGGTTATGCTAGATTTCTCTATTTCCAAGAGTTAAGAAACTAAAACTCACAGAGATTTCTGTAAACTGATCCCCAAAACCTGAAGGTAGCAGTAATCCCGATTAATCTCTTTATGAACCTTGTTAAGGTTTTCCAGACATAATGTCTTAGTTCATATTCTACGGCTGTGAAGAGACACCATGACCAAGGAAACTCTTACAAAAGAAAGCATTTAATTGGGAGCTTGCTTACAGCTTCAGAGGGTTAGTCTGTGATCATTATGGTGGGAAGCAGACAGGCATGACTCTAGGACAATAGCTGAGAGCTTTACATCCTGATCCAGACAGCAGAAAGAGAGAGAGGCAATGGGCCTGGCTTGAACTTTTGAAACGTCAAAGCCCACCCCCAGTGACACACCTCCTCCAACAAGGCTACACCTCCTACTCCTTCTCAAATAGTTCTACTAACTGGGGACCAAGAACATATGAGCCTATGGAGGCTGTTCTCATTCAACCAGCACACATGACCTTTCTCTAGACTCTCTTTCCACCTCCCCCATCAGCTACCGCGTCACTTTATCCCCAAGGATGCACAAAGCACACACAGGAATTTGGATCCTGAAGCAGCTGAGCAGGCAGTATTACCAGGGCACAGGGAGGGACATAGCACGGGGGTTCTTGACAGAAATTCTCTGTAGTTGTGCTAGCCAGACAATAACCACTAGGCATTGAGCACTTGAAATGTGGCCAGGGAGACCAAAGAAATAAGTTTCCAACTTGATTTAATGTGGCATAGTTTAAATTTGACATTAATGCAACTGAGTTAGTGAATTTATTTAACTTGGACAGACAGAGTTTTGAAACTGACCTGAACTGACTTTGGAATCAAAGTATTTTGTTAATGATATAAACATCAAAGAAAAATAACCTTATATCACTTGATTTGGAAGAAACTTTTTAAAGCATGTCTAAAACAATTTGTGTATGCATATCGACTTTTTCAACTATAATTTTACAAACTACAAGTAGAAAATATTTATGATGGAAAGGGAATCCGTGGCTGATATATAGAACTGAATTGTATTGTAAAATAAAATAAAATAAAATTTAAAAAAAAAGAGTTGTAGGGGCTGGAGAGATGGCTCAGAGGTTAAAAGCACCGACTGCTCTTCCAGAGGTCCTGAGTTCAATTCCCAGCACCCACATGGTGGCTCACAACCATCTGTAATGAGATCTGAAGTCCTCTTCTGTATACATAACAAATAAATAAATCTTTAAAAAAAAAAGAGTTGTAAACTGAAAAAAAAAGAAAATATTTGTGATGGAAATGTGATGTCTGAATTGGCACGCACTGTAAATGAAGAGTAGATATCAGGTTGTGAAGACAGTACCAAAAGACTATTAATAGAGTATCTTGGCTAAGCAGTGGTCGTGCACACCTTTAATCCCAGCATTTGGGAGACAGAGGTAGATGGACCTCTGTGAGTTCAAGGCCAGTCTGGTCTACAGAGAAAGTTCCAGGACAGCTGGGGCTACACACAGAGAAACCCTGTCTCCAAAAACCAAACAAACAGAAAAAACTATAGAGAGTATTTTGATGATTTTTACATTGATCATGTTAAAACTATAATTTGATTGAATGAATGAAATGCATTATTAATTTTATCCATTTTATGTCACCATTTAAAAATAGGGCTCTTAAAAAACTTTAAGTTAAAATTTCCTAATTTTGTGAGTATTGAGCTAAGGTTTGCAGCCATAGGAAGTCTCTGATATGTCAGAAGGCTCCTCACACTTTTGTGTTGAGTCATGCTCTTGCTCACTTATCTATAACCCAAACTGCAACCTAGCTCTGAGTTGGAGTGAGACAGGTGTCCTCAGCCTAGGATACACCTGCTCGGGGCCCATCATTGAACGTGTTCCTTTGACTTACCCTGACTGGTGCCAGGGCTCATGAATAGCTATTCTGACTCAAAGTTCAATCTCATATGACAAGGTGCATTTAGATTTCATTGGTCGTTCTCAGTATTATGTTACATTCAAAGAAGGTTTCTAACAAACTATTGATACAGGGAAAATCCAGGTTTCCCCTTGGGGTTCTTAGTCTCATTAATAAAAGAACTTCAGAGTAGACTCAAACAGAAACTCAAGGACAATTTTTTTAAGGTTTAAAATAACCCCAGAGCAGGCCAGCTGTAAACTGCAGCTGCTGCCCAGTGAATGGAGGAGAGAAAGGAGAAAGCCATGCCATTTAAGATGGTATGGAAGCCAGACACATGGTGGACAAGCAACCACACCATGTGGAGGGAGGCTTTAGAAAATGCGTAAGGAAGTCCAAAATGTTGGGTTAAGTCCAAAGTGCTAGGGAAAGCATGCTTAGAAAAGAGGAGGAAGAAAAGCTATGCTTTTCTGGATAACTCAAAAACAAACAAACAAAAAAAAAAAAAAAACAAGCAGACTTAGGAGCTACATGACTGTAGCCTGGTAAGCTGCTACACTGGGGGCCTGAATGGGGAGAAGAAAGGGGAGAGCTGTGTGTTATTGAAGGACTAATTATTCCGCCCACTTCTTTAGCATGGAATAAGGTGAACCCACCTTCCTAAGGGTGGTCCCTAGGCCAAGAGATTGACCCTGCCTAACTGTAATGTTAGGTCTCCACCCAGGTGAGAGATTCTATTCTCTTGACCAGAAAGAGTTGTTGTTGTTGTTTAATGGACTTTTATTGTTGTTATAACATTATGGAAAAAATGACAGAAGAAAATAGGTGAATTTTAAAAAAAAATCAGTGAGACAGAAATGCTTATTATGTGGATCTGAGTACTTGGGGATCTAGGGAGAGTCATTATATAGGGACAATTGACCCTTGTTAGATCACAAAAGTCTTATTTCTTCCTGTTCAGTGTAAGGGATTAAGCTCTAAATTCTGAATGCAATAATCTGGTAACCTCAGCATGCTCACTGCTTGAGGACATCACTGCCCCTTAGAAGTGGGACTAATACCTGTGGTCATATTTTATCATTTCAACAGGAGCTTTTCAAATGAAAAACATGCCATGCTGTTCATATTTATAAATGATTTGGGGACAATAAGGGACTTTCTCATTACTCTAAATTTGTAATGAAAGTATTTTAAATAAAGTTTTAAGATTAAAAAAAATTACTAGTGTGTGTCTTAGAGTTTCTATTGCTGTGATAAAACACCACGAACAAAAAGCAAGTTGGAGAGGAAAGGGTTTACTCTGCTTACACTTACGTATCACTGTTCATCACTGAAGGAAGTCAGGACAGGAATTCAAACAGAGCTGGAACCTGGAGACAGGAGCTGATGCAGAGGCCATGGAGGGGTGCTGCTTACTGGCTTGTTCCTCATGGCTTGCTCAGTCTGCCTTCTTATATAACGCAGGATCATCTGCCCAGGAATACCACCCACCATAGGCTGGGCCCTCTCCCACCAATCACTAATTAAGAAAATGCCTTTCAGGTTTGCCTACAGCCCATTTTTCTGGAGGCATTTTCTTAATTGAGGCTTCCTACTCTCAGATGACACTAGCTTGTATCAAGTTGACATGAAACTAGCCAGCACAGTGTGTGTGGACAGAGGTAAATGCCCCTGTGCATATTTGAAGGTCACAGAACAACTTTGTGGAGTTGATTCTGTCCTTGTGACTTTATGTGGTTCCAGAGATCAAACTCCAGGCATCAGGCTTGCCTGGCAAGTGCTTTGCCATGTAAGCCCTGAAATCCTTACAAGAAAGGAAGAAGGAACAAGCGAACGAATGGAGAAAAAATTTAAATTACAAGTGGCTCACCTTTTATTTCTATTGGACACCACTGTGCTAGAGTGTGTATGAATGGAGAACTCAGAGAAATCAAGTTTGAGAAGGCAACCTAGTCATACCTGAGGCTACAGGATACAGTTTTGGCCTCCTCTCGCTGGCAGTGGGAGTCACTGCCTGTTCCTGGTAGAGACAGGCTCCATCAACTCTGTGAGTGTCAAAGATCCTGCCCATCTTTCCTGAGAATTCCTCCCGTCCATAGTCCTTCTAACTCTCATCAACTCTGTCATGGCTCTGCCTCTAGGTCCACTTCCTTAGCCTCCAGTGTCTCCACTGGAGAGTCCCTGTCTGAGGAGGAGCTGGCTGAGATCCTGGAGCAGGTGGAAGAAAAGAAGAAGCTCATTGCCACCATGCGGAACAAACCCTGGCCTATGGCAAAGAAGCTGAGGGAGCTCAGGTGAGCGAGCTGTGGGGAGGGGGGACCTGGCCCATGGCAAAGAAGCTGAGGGAACTCAGGTGACTGGGCTGTGGAACAAACCCTGGCTGTGGTGAAGACACTGATGGAACTCAGGTGAGTAGGCTGTAGGCAATGCTTCCCATGGCACAGGAGGCTTGTCTTCTGCAGAAAAGGGGCAGGCTGTCCTCTTCTTTGCCCCAGTGGGACTGGACAGGAAAGGAGATCTGTCCCTCCAGCCTCCCCACTGTAAGCATGGCACACATAGATGCATTAGAGTGCGGCAGCCTTTAAGATCTGCAGGCATCGATCTGCGCCCCAACCTTTCATTGCTTACAGCCATCTCATCCCCAGATGCAGCTATTCCCATGGCTACCTTTCTTTCCACACTAGAGGAGACTTGTTCCCACTTCCTGTCCATCAGTCAGTAGTCTCACCTTCTCCTTCAAACATTTTGATTCATCCTCCCACACAGAAGCCCCTCCTTGGCCTTCCTTCAATGATGCAACTTTCCCCAGGAGCTGGCTTCCATGGGCAGGATGACCAGGGACTGCTGTGGCATGACCTTAGCACATTTCTGACCAACTCTGCCCCAGCCACAAGGTCGAGTTCTGACTGAGCTTATCCGGTTCTGATGAAGAACCCCTGAAGAGAGGTGTCACAGTTGCTATGGTCTTCTCTAGTCACCAACTCCTGCCCCTTGGTGTCTTCCACCTAAGACACAAGGGAACACAGTACAAGATCTGAAGTGTGGCCTTGTTTTCTGTCAGCAGCTTCAAGGCCCATCCCATACTGAGTCCCAACTGTCTCTTCAGCTGGCACATGCAGACACTGAATATGTATTCTGAACATCTGCAGATGCCTCTGGGCTGCACATATGCCACTGGAACTCTGCTAAGCATGTTGACACTCACACATAGCTACCAAGGCTGACAGGCAGGCCCAGCACTCCTGTACCAAGGCCCTTGGGTAGTTTTCTTGTATCCTCTGTGGGAGCACTGAAGTGATGAATCCCACCTGACTAATTCATGCACACACTGAGACTTGGCCTAGGGTCCCTTCTGCAGGACATCCCCTTTACCCCTTTCTGCACTCAGGGCTTTATGCTCTCGTTTGCAAAGCTGTGCCTAGTCACTATTTGCTGAATATTCCTTAGATGCTAGGCCCTACTCTAAATGCAGTAAATGTAGCAATCCTATTTCCTCAAAACAGCCCTGTGAAGCAGATACTATTTTAATCCCACGTGTACTGATGAGGAAACTGAGTCACAGAACCACCAAGTAATTTGCCCAGTATTCCACAGCAAGTTAAGTGATCCAGTCTGGATTTGAACTCAGAAACTCTGGCTCTAGAGCCTATACTGTTAACCACTTCTCCAGAATTACCAGACCTTGTAGAATGCACCCCCTTGCCTGCTGTAGACTCTTCTCGCAGTTAAGTCTCTGTCTCAGTTACTTTTCTATTGCAATGATAAGACACCATGCAGGACGAAGGCAACTTACAAGAGAAAGTTTATCTGAGGCTCACGGTTTCAAAGGGTCAGAGTTCATGATAATGAAGCTGAGGTAGCAGGCAGCAGGTGTCCAGAGCCTCCACTGAGAGGCTCACCTCTTGAACCACAAGCAAGAGGCAGAGGGCACAGTGAGGACAGGGTGATTCATTTGAAACCCCAAAGCCTACCCCCACCCCACCCAGTGACACATCACCTCCAGCAAGGCCACACCTCCTGGTCCTTCCTAAATAGTTCCATCAGCTGGGGACCAGGTATCCAAACATATGAGCCTATGAGGACCATTCTCATTCAAACCACCACAGTCTCCAACTGCAGATGGCACTCCTAGAGTCTACATCCTCTTTTTTAGAAGCAATGCTGTGGGCCTCAGTCTCTGACACACTTACGAGGCTAGTTGACCTAAGCATATGGCTAGACACTGCCTAAGAAGGATGGCGAGGCACAAAGAACAATGACAGCAAACAGAACAAACCCCAGTTTATGCCCTGGCCCCATCCAAGTGTTTTTGTTTTTTTTTACTGGATCCTTAATCACTCAAACTGATTCCCTCCTTCTAGCCTTTCAGCTTCACATTCCTCATTTTCCCCACAAACTCTAAATATCAAGTGCCCTAGACAGAATTAGTAAACAATAGTTAGTGTTATTATTAAAGTTTGAACATCTCTTGTGCCAGATACCATGCTAAGTCCTGAAAGATGAGGTTGGGGAATAAAGATAAATCAGAGAAGCACAGGGGCATCATTGACAATGGGACAAAGCAGGAGGTGTTATTGGCATAAGAATGTCTAGTGCCCATGAGTTGAGCACATTGCTTTTTTTGTTTTGTTTTGTTTTTTGTTTTTTGTTTTTCGAGACAGGGTTTCTCTGTGTAGCTTTGTGCCTTTTCCTGGAACTCGCTTGGTAGCCCAGGCTGGCCTCGAACTCACAGAGATCCGCCTGGCTCTGCCTCCCGAGTGCTGGGATTAAAGGCGTGCGCCACCACCGCCCGGCTGAGCACATTGCTTTAATCGCAGTCACGTGGTTCTTGCTTTGTCAGACCCGAACTGGGTCTGAGAGTGTAGCGTGATAGTAGAGTGCTTGCCTAGTGTGAAGATCAATTCTAGGCCCTGGGCTTCCAGGATCAATTCTCAGCAGATGGGGGATTAGCTATGGAAACAATTACTGAAAAGAAGAAAGGTTTATTTTGGCTCACAGAGGCATCAGTATATCATAGCAGGAAAGGCAGAGTTCATGATGACAGGAGCTGTATGAAATCAAAGCAGGAAGCAGAGAAAGCTGGAATCAGGGACTGGCTAGAACACTCAAAGCCTGCCCCACAGACCTGCTTCCACCAACAGGCTCCATGTCTCAAAGACTTTACAACTTCCCATAACAGTACCACCAGCTGAAGAACAAGCACTGAAGATGTGAACTTGTAGGTGTAGCACAAATTCTAATTAGTCTTATTAATTAAAAACCTGGAGCCAGATATCAGGATGAAAGCTGAAAGATCAGCAAAGCAGAGCAGCCAGCCACCAGTTCTTACCTCTACAAAATCCTCAGCCTAAAAGGACTGAGCTCCTTTCTCCTCCTGCCTTATATTCCTTTTCTCTGCCCAGCCGTGTCACTTCCTGTCTCAACCTCCCTAGTGCTGGGATTAAAGGCATGTGTGCCTCCCAAGTACTGGGAACAAGGCTTGAGATCCCAAGTGCTGGGATCAAAGCTCTGAGCCATCACTGCCTGGCCTCTATGGTTGTCTAGTGGCTAGCTCTGCACTCTGGTCTCCAGGCAAGCTTTATTTGTGAGAGCACAAACAAAATATCACCACATGTAGAGGTCATTTCAGATTCAAATATTCCCACTATAATTAAAACTCTATGGGGGATAGGATGTCTCAGCTGGTTAAGTGTTTGCCACACAAGTATCTGACAGGAACTGACTCCCAAAAGTTGTCCTCTGACCTCCACACATGCATAGTGGCACACATATGCCCATGTATACAAACACAAAAACTTAAAAAATTAAAAACAAGAAGCTATTTTTCTTTTAGTCTACTTGACTCCTATTCTGTTTTGTTTTTCTCATCTATGGCCCAAGCCAGATGACCAAAATAACCTCCTTATTTATTTATTTTTGGTTTTGTTGAGGCAGGGTCGCTATGTAGCGCTGGCTGTCCTGGAACTCTCTATGTAGGCTAGCTGGCCTCGAACTCATAGAGATCTGCCTGCCTCTGTCTCGGGTGCTGGGATTAAAGGCATGCGCCACCACTGCCGTATGAACCTCCCTGTTTTAAAGCTGTTCATCTTTCTTACACCTGTCATGTAACAGTTTATTCGCAAATGTCACACCAAGGAGCTAAGTCTTAGAGAGCAATGACAAAATCGTGCCTATCAGTATCTAACATATGCCTGGCATTAGTGCTGCTTGGGAAAGTTCAGTGGATAAAAACGTCCTGTTTCATAAAATTGATATTCTAAGGGTATAAACATATAAGGCTTTCAGCCTCACACTTTAGATTTCTGATTTAATTCCTGTCTCTCCTCATCTCCTGCATTTTTCCCCCCTGACCAGGGAAGCCCAAGCATTTGTGGAGAAGTATGAAGGAGCCTTGGGGAAAGGGAAGGGTAAACACCTCTATGCCTACAGGATGCTGCTAGCTAAGGTACGTGTGAACCTCAGACTACAAACTGTGGGAGAGCCTGCTCCGCATGGGGAAGGGGGGACCACCACAAACACCTGCCAGCTTGACTGTTAGTGTCAAGTGCCCCTTGGAACTCCAAATGTGAGGTCTGCTGGACCATTCTGAGTCCTCCAGGGATAGAAACCAGCTACCCCCTTGCCAATTACTCCACACTTATCTGTGGCGCTTCAATGTGGATGAGATGTGTTTCCTCTACAGTAAATAAACCCACAGAATAAATGGTATTAAAGCACTGGTATTTACTTTGTTTTGAAGCACTCAAATCAAGGCATCTTCATTTGGTGAAAACACAGCCAAGCTGTGCGATCATCAGGGTAATGTGAATGATAAACAGTGATGTCCCCGTGAGGGGTGGGCAGCTCTGGATTATTGAGCTCTGTCAGAACCTGTTTCAAGTGGCTGGTGTTTTATGTGGGTCTCATTGAAGTATCCTTTCCTCTTTGGAGTCAATTACCTCTGATTTAAAAGCTATGATTCCTCATTCATTTCGTTCCTACTTGAAGCATGTTTCAGGGCTTTTGTTATGAATACTCATTTTACATCACTATAGCTCTAGCCTCCTTTACCTTTGCTTTAAAAAATCTCTTTCACTTTGTGAGTGGACTGAGGGCTGGTGGGGATGGGAACATGAGTGATCGGGTTAGCGGGCAGAGAAGGAGAGGACTGAAGGAGACTGCTGGGAAGGGGGGCATTTTGGGGTCAGGTAAAAACCTGGTGCAAGGGAATCTCACAGGAATCTACAAGGATGACCCCAGTGAAGACTCCTAGCAATAGCGGGTAAGTAGCCTGAACTGGCCATCTCCTGTGACCAGATCGGTGCCTAGCCCAATTGTCATCAGAGAGGCTTCATCCAGCAACTAATGGAAACAGATGCAGAGACCCACAGCCAAACATTAGGCAGAGTTCGGGGAATCCTGCAGAACAGAGAGAGGAAGAATTGTAGGAGCCAGAGGGGTCAAGGACATCACAAGAAAACTCACAGAATCAACTAACCTGGCTCATAGGGGCTCACAGAGACTGAATTGACAATCAGGGAGCCTGCAAGGAACTGACCTAGGCCCTCTGCATATATGTTACAGTTGTGTAGCTTGGTCCTCTTGTGGGACTCCTAACAGTGGGAGCAGGGCTGTCTCTGACTCTTTTACAGGCCTTTGGAACCCTACTCCTCATACTGGGTCCCCTTGTCCAGCCTTAATACATGGGGAGGTGCTTAGTCTTACTGCAACTTGATATGCCATGTTTTGTTGATACTCAAGGGAGACCTGCCCTTCCCTGAACAGAAACAGAGGAGGAGTATATTGGGGGAGGGGGGAACAGAGGGAACTGGAGGGGGAGGAGCTGGGAGGAGAGGGGGGGGAACTGCAGCCAGGATGTTAAATAAATAGATAGATAGATAGGTAGATAGATAGATAGATAGATAGATAGGTAGGTAGGTAGGTAGATAGATAGATAGATAGATAGATAGATAGATAGATAGATAGATAGATAAAATGAGTTTATACAAGAAAAATCTCTTCCCTTGCTTAGGATTCCACCACATTCATTCTTAAAATTACTTTGCCAAATTTCAAAATGGGTCATTAAAATTTTGATTGAAATTGTAACTATTTTAACTGATACATAAAAGCACAAAAAGTATTAATGTATCAGTTAAATAATTAAATATTAACACTGTAGCATGAATGGGATAATATTTCATGCATGTATACACTGTATGTCATTTAAATTAAATAAATTAATTAACCAAATTAAACAAACCCATCACCTCTAACATTTTCTTTATGATGAAAAGGTTCTAGTCTTTTCTTGTAGTCTTTTATGATAGACAGAACGCTGGTGTGTGTAACCTCTCAGCTGTCAATCAGCACTCCAGACTTCTTGCTTCTGTCTAAGCCAGTACCTACTGACTAACCTTTCAGCATTTCTCTCTTCTTTCCAACCCTGCCCTCCCCAGCCTCGGGGAACCATCACCCTCAACACTCCTAAGTTCAATTCCTCAAGTTACACATGTGAGTGTGAAGTTATTTTAAATCCTTGGTGTGATTTGACATATGTATTCTTTACATCTAGAATACTACGTTTCTCAAGCTTTATTTTGTATAAAATTTGTAAAATTCAAGCTTTCAGTAAAATTTGTCATATAGAATTTTCCATGTTTTAAGTTTATTTCTACATAGCTTATACCCTAGTTGCTTTTGTGAATGGTATAATTTTCCATTCCTATAACAGCTAGTTATTAAGTAGTATGTGGAAAAGTGTAGATTTGTGTATCAATTTTGTATCTAGTTCTCGTGTGTGTGTGTGTGTGTGTGTGTGTGTGTGTGTGTGTGTGTGTGTGTGTATTGCTGGAGATGGAGCCCAGAGCCTCAGACATGACTGGCAAGCAGTCTACACTAATCTTTGTATTCTCTTATTGATTCTATCTTCTTAATCAGTTTCATTTGATTATGTAGGTGTCTTAGTTAGGGTTACTATCTTTTGTTTTGTTTTGTTTTGTTTTTGTTTTTCTGAGACAGGGTTTCTCTGTGTAGCTTTGGTGTCTGTCCTAGATCTCACTCTGTAGACCAGGTTGGCTTCAAACTCACAGAGATCTGCCTGGCTCTGCCTCCAGAGTTCTGGGATCAAAGGTGTGCACCACCACCACCCGGCTTAGGGTTAATATCTTATGGAGGCATTTTCTTGATTGAGGTTCCCGATTCTCATGTGACTTTAGCTTGTGCCAAGTTGACATAAAACTAACCAGCACAGCGGATCCCTTGTCAGCCTGACACAAACACAGTTAAGTCACATATTTTCTTTCTCATTCATCCAACAAATTACAAAATAATAGCAACATCACATTAAGCCTCCAGAGACATCAGGGCGGATGAAGAGGTGATGGAGAGTCAGACAAGAAGAAGTGGAGATTTTTCCTGTCTGGTTTTGTTCTTGTTGGGGTTTTTGTTGTTGTTGTTGCTCTTGCTTTTGTTTGCTTTCTTTCGTGGGAGGGGGGATGCAATAAGGTTGGGGGGAAATATGGGGGGACAGGGGTTGAACAGAATTGGGGTACATGACGTGAAACCCCCAAAGATTCAATAAAGAAGTTTAAAAAAATCCAAAGTCTCTTTAAAAGTTCAAAATTTCTCAACTGTGAACTCCTTTAAAATCAAAAATAAGTTAAAAACTTTCTCACTTCAAGAGGGAAGAACCAGGGCACACTCACAACCTAAACAAAGCCAAACCACCCTCCAACTGCGAAACTAACTCAGTGTCCAAGGTCTGGGATCCAATCATGAACTGAGCTCCTCCAAAGCATGGGTCACTTCTCTGGCTCCTCCGTCTACAGCCCACACAGATTGTCTCCAGCACTCAGTCCCGCTCTACTCCACGGCCGCTGCTGTTCTTGGTGCTCATCCCATGATACTGTCATCTCCAAAATGCTGGGGTCTCTTGCTGCAGCTTTTACCAATAGCCTCTCCTGGGCTCTCTTCAGGGACTCCAGCCTGTCATACAGTGCCAAGCCTCAGCTGCTGTCCATGACCCCCTCATGTCTTCAAAACCAATACTACCCGGTGACTCTGACAGTACTGAGTCCAGCTGCCAGCACGAAGGACAACCTTGGCTGTCTCGGGAACACAGCTTCTGTGTGTTAACTCTGAGGATACACCTCCCAGATTTCACCTCAGTGATGCTGGTCTCTTCTTAATTACCACCCACCCATCTCTCAGACACAGCTAACCGAGATCAACTGTCTGAGTAAAGCAAAGCTTTTACTTCAGTGGTGCTAGTCTTCTGTTAATCATGGCTGATTCTTCAGTCCTAGCTGACCAGACCCACAAACTCTTAATTCAAAATATGCAATGGCCTCAAGAGTCTTTAAGTGACTCTCAAACTTGCCCCTTGGAACTTCACAAGGCAGGCCTCTCTCAACACACTTATCTTCCACAGAATAGCTCACCAAGCTTTGAACACTCAGTGGCTTTTCTAGCACAAAGTTCCAAAGTTCTTCCACAGTCTTCACCAAATAACATGGCTAGGTCTGTCGTAACAACATTCTGTGATCCTAGTACCAATTTCTGTCTTAGTTAGGGTTAATATTGCTGTAATAAAACACCACCACCTGGCTCAGATATTTTAATATGGGCACTTATTGCTACAAAATTTCCTCTTAGCACTACCTTGGCTATGTCCCAGACGTTCTGATAGGATATGTTTCCATTGTCATTTGTCTCCAGATTTTTTAAATTTCCTCTCTGATTTCTTGGATGACCCACTATTCATTCAAAAATATATCCTTTAGTCTCCAAGAAGTCTTTGTCTGGATTTCTAGTTTTATTCCACTGTGGTCTGATAGGACACAAAGAATTATCTCATTCTTTGTATTTGTTTAGATTTTATTTGTATCCTACAATATTATCAGTTTTGGAGAAGGTTCCATCTGCTGCTGAGAAAAAACATGTGCATCCCCCATCCATTAAGTAGAATGTCCTGTATATGTCTGTTAAGTCCAGTTCATTCAAAGTCTATTTAGCTCTGAAGTTTCTTGGTTTTCATTTGAAAGCTCTAACTAAATATCAGAGTGGAGTATTTAAGTCCTCCACTATGATTACATCAGGGCCTAGGTGGTCTTTTATGTCTTTTAATGTTTGTTTTATGAAATTCAGGCCTCCAGTATTTGGTACATAAAAGTTTACAACTGTTAGATCTTCTGTAGGAATTGTTCCTTTTATTAATGTGTAGTGTCATTTTTAATCCCTCCTAATTAGTTTTAGTTTTGGTTTGAAGTTTACTTTGTCTGATGTAAGGATGGCTGAGCCTGTGCTTGCTTTTGCTTTTTTTTGTGGTTTTTCAAGACAGAGTTTCTCTGTGTGTAGTTCTGGCTGTCCTGGAACTCTCTTTGTAGACCAGGCTTGCCTGGAACTCATAGAGATCCACCTGCCTCTGCCTCCTGAGTGCTGAGATTAAAGGTGTGCACCCCCACCGCCCAGGGAGCCTGCTTCTTCATGCTTTCCATTTGCCTGCTAGTTTATGTTGCATCCTTTGGTAGTTTTGATATCTCTGCCAGCTAAGTGTGTTTCTTCGAGACAACATACATTTTAATGACAACATTTTAATCCAGCTATTGGTCTTTATCTTTTTAGTGGTGAGAGGAGGCCATGTGCATTTAAGGTTATTATAGAAGGGGGTTTGCTATTTCCAATTTCCTATAAATCTGTTAGGTGATGTTCTGGTTCACTGAGTTATCTATCTACAGACAGAAATGTGTGCATGTGCACGTGTGCGTGTGTGTGTGTGTGTGTGTGTGTGTGTGTGTGTGTGTAACATATTCCTGAGATAACTCAAAAAGAGGGAAGGATATTTAGGCTCACACTCAGTTTCCTATCCCATGAGTAACCTTGTTGCTCTGGGCCTACGGATCACATAGCAAAGCAATACTGCACACCACATGTCCAGGATACAAAGAGAGAGAGAAAAGGCCAGATTTGGTGATGCTGTCTGTAATCCCAGCACATAGGAGACTGAAGCAGGAGGACCTTGAGTTCCAGGCAGCCTGGGATCCACAGCAAGACCCTGTCTCAGAAAGGGGAGTAAGGAAGAGAGAGAAGGTGAAAAAAAGCTGGAGGGGGAGAAGAGGACTAGGTTCTCGCTGTCCAGTTTGGGTGACACCCAGTGACCTAGAGACCTCCCGTTAGGCTCCATGACCTAAAATTTCTACCATCCCTCTGGAGTGCTCCTCTGGGAACAAACCTTGAGCACATGCACCTTTGGGAACACTCTAGCTCCAAACTGCAGCACTCTAAGGGAAGAGGAATTCTTGCCTAACTCCTTTCAGCCCAGCAAGGTCAGTGATTGCACCAGGAAAAGGATGGCAGACCTGGGCTGAGATCTCTCAGTGCAGTGTAGCAACACTCCAAATGAACCCAGGCTCTTGGCTCCCTGCCGAATGTGAGTCACGAGATTTCGTTTTCCTCGATTTTTGTTTTAACATGAAGAAAGCTGTATCAGAGGACCCAGATAATGTACGCAGAATTTTAAAATTCATATCGGAATGTCCAAATTTGAGTTGTCTTCCGCACTACAGACATGCTCTGTGCTGTAACCCTAGCTTGTGCCAATGTTTCCTGTCCCCGTACACCCCCACTGCCTCTGCCCTGCTTCTCTCAACACCCTCCCCTACTGTTGCCAGGCTTCCTGCCATCAGTATCCATGCCCCATTCCCTTCTCTGCCCCTCACCTCACCATTTCAACACACACACACACACACACACACACACACACACACACACACACACACTGCCCTGCCTCCTTCAGCATCCCCCATGACCCAACTGTGCCCCTTGGTGCTTAAGGTCAACATGTTGGTGACTGAGGGTTTCATCTGTTTCATTTCAGAAATGGATCAAGTTTAAGAGGGACTTTCATAATTTCAAGACTCAATGTATTCCCTGGGAAATGAAGATCAAGGACATTGAAAGTCAGTGTTCTCAATATCATTGGTTTTCATTGGTTTCCTCAAAGAAGTCTCCCAAGGCTTAGATGCTGAGTATACTTGGCCTTCTGGTTAGATTAGTTCCTAGTTTCTGTTGCATCAAGGGGAAAGTGGGCGTTGGATGAGTATAGGGACCAGATTCTAATCCAGATTCCTCACTTCCTGGTGTGAGAGCTCAGGAGACTCAGTTACCCCACAGAGCTTCAGGTTACTTGTCTGGAATAAGAAAAGGAGCCCTGGAGGTTTATTTGACAGACTGGTGTGAAAACCACTCTTACGAGCATGCCGGTTTCTTCACTGACACATGTCACTACGCCATCTCTCTCCCCAGGTCACTTTGGCTCCTCAGTGGCATCATACTTCATCTTTCTTCGATGGATGTATGGAGTTAACCTCGTCCTTTTTGGCTTAATATTTGGTCTAGTCATCATCCCAGAGGTAAGACTAGACTTTCCTATGCCTTCAGATAGTGTTGAGGCCGGAGGTAAGAACAGAGACTTTCCTATGCCTTCAGACAGTGTTGAGGCCGGAGGTAAGAACAGAGACTTTCTATGCCCTTCAGATAGTGTTGAGGCTTCACTACAGCCGCCATGTTCAGTTATACTTTCCAAAGACTCTTTTTCACTTTAACTATACTCTGTCATTCTTTAAGAAAAATTTTTTTCTTTTGAGATAAGGTATCATTATAAAGCCCAGACTGCCCTCAAACTCACAATCCCCCTGCCTCATTCCTCCCAATACCTGAATTATAAGCATGCACCCCAATGCACAGCTCCATTTGAATTCAGTTTTCGTGTCAATTGCCCTGGTTGTTCAGTAGAGAGCAGAGAACCAACATACTTAGGGTTCTGAGTTAAGAAACCGATAACACATTTCTGCACTTCGTCTGTACTTAAAAGGAGTAAAAAGTTAAGATCTCAGGTTTTTCTTCTTTTACCCTGAGGGGAAAGAGAGAAAGAGGCGAAACTGAACAAAAGGAAGTGAATTATAAGGAAAAGCGAAGAAGCAGTTGGGAGATGAGCTCTCTGTTGATGTGGGGAACAGGGCATGCGTGTACAAGCATGTGTGCCCGTGCACATGTACAGGGGCCGGAAGAAGATATAAGATTTCCTGATCTATAACACTTTGAAATGTATTTGCTTAAAACAGCATGTCAGCTAGACACAGTGGCACATGCCTTTAATCCCAGTGTTTGGGAAGGCAGAAGCAGGTGGATCTCTATGAGTTCAAACCAGACTAGTCTACAAAACAAGCTCCAGACCAGTCAGGGCCACATAGTGAGAATCTGACTAACAAGCAAGCAGGCAAACACAGACAGGTTCTCTCGCTGAACCTGGAGTTAGGTTGGTAGCTAGCAAGCCTAGCGATTCTCCTGTCTGCTCCCCACTGTTCACACACATACACACACACACACACACACACACACACACACACACACACACACACACTTAGCACTGACATCATAGCACCTGCAACTATACTCAACTTTTCCTGGTGCTGGAGACTCTAACTCCAGTCCCCAGGCTTGCTCAGCAAGTGCTCTTACCTACTGAGCCATCTCTCCATCAACTCCAGTTTTGTGGAGTTTTTAAAAGATAGGTAATAGTGGGATAAAAAAGTAATTAAGTTTCATTGTTATGACTGACTATACCTATGTATTATGTATGCTACTTTATGTGTAATGTATTTCCCAATAACAGTATAAATTAAAACCTAATAAGTAGAAACAGAAGAGCTTGAGTGACACATACCTGTAACACCAGCACTGGGGAGGTAAAGGCAGGAGGATCATTGCAAGTTCTAGGCCAGCCAGGACTACAAATCCAGACCCAGAGAGGGCTGGTGGGGGGTCAGGGGAGAGAGGGACAGGTCTAAAATTGTGAACCTGTAAATTAACAAGCAAAAGTGTGAAGTGAAATATCAAAACCGGTGTGACAAAAACTAAGAGCAGCACCGTATGTCTCTATCTTTAGGATCCGTCAACACTTTTTGAAATTTTTACTTTAGACAATAGATCAAAAAATTGAATATTTTATATATTTTGTACTAGAAATACAACTTGTCTATAAGTAATATCACTGCAGAAGCCCCCAAATCCATGTATTTGACCAAAAAGTGCTCAACTTTAAGTAAAAGACTCTGTGGAGCTAGTTACAGTCATTAATTAGACAAACATTGCCAACAAATCTCTACACTCTAACTATCTGATTTATAATGTTGACACAAGAACAATAAATCTATAACATAGCTAATAAAAATTAGCAGACTAAAAGATTTCCTGTCAAGTGTAATGAACAAAATAAGATGAGAAATGGAAAGACTGTGTGGAAGGAGATATAGCCAGAGAGTTCCTCTCCAGCTCCTGCCAAGCCCCTCCAGTCCCGGAGCCCACTTATAAAATAAACACACAGACTTTATATTATTTAAACTGTTTGGCCTAAAGGCTCAGGCTTTTAGCTATCTAGTTCTTACATCTTAAATTAACCCATTTCTATTAATCTATACTTTGTCACGTGGCTTGTGGCTTACTGGTACCTTACATCTTTCTTGTCCTGGCAGCAGCTGGCAGTGTCTCCCCCTCTCTGCCTTCCTGTTCTCTCCATTTTTCTCTCTCCTTGTCCCACCTATACTTCTTGCTTGGCTACTGGCCAATCAGTGTTTTATTTATACAGAGCGATATCCACAGCAAGGAGAAATTAATCCTAGTTTTTCAAAAGCCAGCCTAGGGGCTGGAGGGACGGCTCAGCTGTTAAGAGCATCTACTGCTCCTCCAGAGGACTGGAGTTGGGTCACATCAGGTAGCTCCTAACCACCTGTAACTCCAGCTCCAGAGAATCTGACATCCTCTCTGGCCTCCTCAGGTGCCCCCATATACTCACACAGACACACACATAAATAAAAATTAAAATCATTTTGAAAAGCCAATCCATCCTAAAGTCAATCTGTAAATTTGAGCCCATTCTTACCTTTTTCTGAAGGGTGTGAGCGAGGGTCATCTGATAGAAGGATGCAGGATTTGTCAAACACGTCTATGTTACTCTTCGCACTTTCTCAGCTCACTCTCTGTCATCTGTCCCCATGTGAGGTGCTGATGGGCATGCCCTATGGAAGTATTCCCAGAAAGACAGTGCCTCGAGCGGAGGAAGAAAAAGCCATGGACTTCTCCGTCCTTTGGGATTTTGAGGTACAAACCATGCTATCAATGCATTTCCATTTTGTGATTGTAGAGCTGGTGTCCTTCACTCTCAAAGTCAAATTTCAGTCCCCTCAGAAATGGAGGGATAACGGAGTAATTTCCTGAGGTACCCAGGCACACTGCTGCCACGGCTTTTCTTAGTCCTTCATTTCCTCCAGTGATCCCTAGGGAAGCGTCTTATAAGTAAGCAGACAATGTGAATGTTGCATTTAGTTGTTGAAAAGCGATGCTTTCTTCAAATAGGACCCTTGTCTTAAACAGAACTTTTTCCCACCCTTTACGTCTGCACTGTGATGAGCTGACCGTGGCTGCCCTCGGAATACCCTGTCTTGTCTCTGCCTAGATGGTATTATCTCCCATTTCCTCTGCTGACAGAGTGAATTTCATAAAATGCAGATTGGAGCATGTCTGTAACATGAATCTTAGAAGGTCTTAATAAAAATACTCCTGGAGCCAGGTATTAGGGTGAAAGATCAGAGAAGCAGAACAAGCCTCAGATAACCTCATCTTGCCAACTTCTCAGCCAATCCTGTTTCCTCAAACTGGAGGCCTCTGTGTCCTCGTCCAAATGGTTCTCAGCTGGACTACTGCTAGAAGCCTAAAAGCTTCTTAGCAAAGACTCTAGTTCCTGGTCCTCACGCCTTATATACCTTTCTGCTTCCTACCATCACTTCCTGGGATTAAAGGCATGTGTCACCATGCCTGGCTGTTTCCAGTGTGGCTTTGAACTCACAGAGATCTGGATAGATCTCTGCCTCCAGAATGCTAGGATTAAAGATGTGTGTGTGCCACCATTTTCTGGCCTCTATGTCTATCCAGCGGCTGTTCTGTTCTCTGACCTCAGATAAGTTTATTAAGGTGCACAATATATTGGGGGACACGATATATCACCACGCATGTCCCTCTCCTACTTCGGCTGTCTCTTACTTCCCATTCCCAGTGGAATTAAAGCCAGTGTTCTTCATCGCGTTTACAAGAGAACAGTGTGCCGCTGACTGCCTAAGGCCTCCCAAGTGAGTGCCCCATATTCTGAAGCCAGGGACGTCCCTGAGCACACACAGCACACTACAGTGCCTCATACCCTGCTGATGGGCCTCTCCCTGGAATCGTCCCCCTTTATCCATCCTCACCCTCCATGCCTCTCATCTGCAGCTTCAAAGGGTCCCGAGGTCACGTAGCCTGGCAACAGTGTTGCCTACAACAAGCTGTGGGGCTGGCATCCTCCGTCCTCAGGGTCAGACTTGAGTCTCCTCAGAAATGAGGAACCAGTGTGGCAAGGTACCCAGCCACAGTGCCACCAGGGCTTTTCTTTACTTTTTTCTTACCCAGAAATCCTTGTTGAAATCTCTTACCTGCCAAAAACAAACGGAATTTATTCAACAACAATCCCTGATGTTGTTTTCAGCAAAGAAATATAAAAAGTACTAAAATCTAAATGAATACGATACCTAACTAATTTGTTTTAAAAGTTTACTCATTACTAAAGCCAAGTACATGTGAGAGTCAAAAAGAAAACAGGGACAGACAGGATGGCTTGATTTGAGGGATTGTGCCCAAATCTTGTTAAACCTGCTCTTTTCTCAAGGGAAACGGAGGAGCAGTGGATCTGGGGGAGAGGGCAGGTGGGAAGGGACTGGGAGGAGTGGAGGGAGGGAGAGGAGGCTGCTGGCAGGATGTATTGTATGAGAGAAGAATAAATTGAAAAAAAAAAAAAGAGCCGGGCGGTGGTGGCGCACACCTTTAATCCCAGCACTCAGAGGCAGGTGGATCTCTGTGAGCTTGAGGCCAGCCTGGTCTACAAAAAGAGTTACAGAGCAGCCGGAACTGTTACCCTGTCTCAAGAAAAACAAAACAAGAACCTAGCTATATAACACAATAGCTCGGAGCTATGCATTCTTGAGTGCATGTGCTGGGCACACGTGCTCAACACATACACACACTCTCCTCTCCTCCCTGAGTCTCCATGCACTTTGTGCAGTGAAAGAATAAAGAATAGACAATACTGTGGATGGCCTCTGGAGATGCTATGAATTGCATACTTAGGACTCTTCCTCTCTGTAGACTTGCTTTAAAACTCAGAGACAGAAATCCCTAACAGAATGGAAGTATACAATTACTTTCTCCTCTGAGATTACAAACCTAGAGACTTTGGATATCGTTCACAGGGCTACATCAAATATTCTGCTCTCTTCTATGGCTACTA
This sequence comes from Peromyscus eremicus, assembly GCF_949786415.1. Classification (NCBI taxonomy): domain Eukaryota; kingdom Metazoa; phylum Chordata; class Mammalia; order Rodentia; family Cricetidae; genus Peromyscus; species Peromyscus eremicus. Next base: position 104,064,850 of record NC_081419.1, read on the forward strand.
CAACAACCAGAGGACCATCGGATGGCTGAGGTACAGGCTGCCCATGGCTTACTTTATGGTGGGGGTCAGCGTGTTTGGCTACAGCTTGATGATTGTCATTAGATCGTAAGTATAAATGTCTTGTTTGTGGGTTTTGATCTTTCTTCATTCAAGCAATTCTCCTCTGATTCTTCTGTGTGTATTTACTTTTTTGTGAATGAGAGTAAACAAATGGGCAGCTATTCAAGTCTAGTGGTTCCTTGTGATACTGCCAGACAAAATAACTGACAGAGGTGACTGAAGGGACAGAGAGCTTATTTGTGCCCACAGTTCTGGGGTACAGTCCATCATGGCAGGGAGTTCCAGTGGCAGGAGTGTGAGGCACTTGGTCACGTTGCCTCCACGGTTGGAAGCAGAGTGATGATTGCTAGTCAAGTATCACTTGTCCTTTTTACTGTCCAGGAGCCTAGCCTGTGGAAGAGTGTCACCAGCAGTTGGCTCTTCCCAACTCTGTTACCCTAATCTAGATAACCCCTCACCAACACATCCACAGGCTCATCTCCTAGGCGATTCTAGATCTTGTCAACAATCAGTATGAATGATCACACCAAGCAAATGCAGATTATGAAATATAAGTGATAGGCCAGATGATATGTGAAGCTCTGGGAAACGAGCTTTATGAAATGAAACTCCTTTAAACGAGGCAGAGAACAGACAGTCGTGCCGAAAGTTTGAGATGTAAATGGAAAAGGCACATATGCAAAGACCCAGAGGCAGCAGACAATTCTAGAATTCCTGTCTAGATATCCATCCAGTTCCCCAAACTAGCAAAAGGCCACAGTGGCTTGAGAGGGAGTGTAGAACCTGATAAGGTGGCTGGAAGTTTGCAGCCTCCTCAGAAGAAATAAATAAATAAAAATACCAATCCTGTCATTTATAAAGATAAAAACAATAGACCTATACTGAGAGAATTTGTGTGGCTGTGTTTAGTCATGGCTCCTTTATGTCCCCATGTCTACCTACCTCTGTCAAGATTGACCTTTATACATTGTGCCTTTTTTTTTTTTGCATATAGGTAAGAGTATTCCCCAATCACTCTCCATCTTATTTTTTGAGATAAGAGTTCTCACTGAACCGGAAGTTTACTCATTCATCCAGGCTGTCTGGCCAGGGAGCTGGGGATCCACCTTTCTCCACCTCCCCAACCCTGGATTTGCAGACACATGCCATACACCTGGTTCTTTACCTAGGTACTAGGGACCCCAAACTTGGGTCCTCTTGCCTGTACCAAGCACTTTAACAATAAATCCATCTCCCCTAGCTTTATCTGTTCCTCTTAATTCATATTCTATGAAGAAAAATTAGTCTGGTCCATGAATGTGGCATGTTTCTGTGATGAGCCAAAAATACCTAGGTCCTGCAGAGCAGCAAGTCTAGAAGAGTCAACAGGCAACACAAAGCCAGGGAGGGCACAAACCCCCACACTTCCTGATGGAATCCTTGATTCGAATTCTGTGATTCTCACAGGACTGAGCACCAGGGAGTACAGAGAGGCTGGGTCAGGTGGGATGAAACAGGGAGCCAACAAGGAAGGTCTGGATGCTTTCATCCAAGCTTGCTGAAGGATATATTAGCCAGACCATCCAACTAGCATCCTCAAGAGTTACTGGGCCTTTAAAAATATTTATTATTTATTTTATGTGTATAAAAACTTTTGCCTGCATGTCTGTATGTGTACCACATGTGCCTGGTGCCCAGGAAGGTCAGAAGAGGCTATCTAATCCACTGGACCTGTAGTTTCAGACAGTTGTGAGCTGCCATGTTGGTGCTGGGAATAGAACCTGGGTCCTCTGCAAGAGCAACAAGTGCTCTTACCAGCTGAGACATCCCAGCCCAAGTTACTGAGTTTTATATGAGAAAAATGCATACTACTAGCCAAAAAAATTAGATGACTTAGAAAGACACATTTCTGTTTGAGAATAGAGTACCCAAGTTCTCAGACTGTGCACACAACTGAGTCAAACCTCAAGAAGCCAAATGCAAGGACAAAAAACAGTGAGGTGTCCTATATCTTGCAGACTCATTACCTAACACACACCAGGGGTGCTTTCAGGGAACTCTGAATTTGGGGAGACAGTTCTCTGGCTAGAATCAAAATCGTCCTAGCTAATGTCCCTCCTGAACTTGTCGCTTTATGGCATGTCATCTTCTCCCTGTGCCAAGACTGACTTGGGCCAAGGGTCCCAGTGGCTGATGTAGCAGAAAAGAGACAGGTGTGACAACGGTGGCGTATGTCCTCCAGGATGGCCAGCAATACCCAAGGGAGTACCAGTGAGGGGGAGAGTGACAACTTCACGTTCAGCTTCAAGATGTTCACCAGCTGGGACTATCTCATCGGGAACTCCGAGACAGCCGACAACAAATACGTCTCCATCACCACCAGCTTCAAGGTAGTGACCCCAGGGCTTTTCCTCCTTCCCGAGGAAATTCTGGGTCCCCCTGGCCACTGGGAAGCTTTCCTCAGCTGGGTGAATGGAAATGAGATCTCTAAATAATCCATGAGAAGAGTTGTATCATTACACACACCTTCTAAATTTCCCTTCAGAAAAGGGCAGGCCTCCCAGGGATATCAACCAAACATGGCATATCCAGTCATAGTATAACTAGAACCTTACTTCTGAAGTTTGGTCATGCCTCTTCCCTCATGAAACTGCTTACTGGTGGGGTTCATGGAAGGATTCATTTGGGACAACTCATGCCAACCTTCTACCCATGCTAGAATTGCCTAAGGAGCTTTAAAACTGTCCTGCCCGGGGCCTTTGGGATTCTGATGTGATTGGCTAACATTGTCATTGCTGTTGTTATTTAAGTTGGTTATTTTGTTTTTCAAAGCTCCCCAAGTAATAGAACTCCCATTTAAGGATGTGGAAATCAGATAATTAACCTTGTGCTTCTTACACTCCATGTCTCTTAAATCCTCATTATTTTATTCACAAGAAACTTGAAGTGGGCAGATGAAATATAGTTCAACCCAACCAGCATGGTGGTATACACTTGTTTTTTGTTTTTTGTTTGTTTTTTGGGTTTTTTTTTTTTGGTTTTTCGAGACAGGGTTTCTCTGTGTAGCTTTGCGCCTTTTCCTGGAACTCACTTGGTAGCCCAGGCTGGCCTCGAACTCATAGAGATCCGCCTGGCTCTGCCTCCCGAGTGCTGGGATTAAAGGCGTGCGCCACCACCGCCCGGCGGTAGTATACACTTGTAATCCTGGGATTTGGGAATGAACATGGGAGGCATGAGTTTGAGACCAGACTGGGCTATATAACAAGACTGTATCTCAATCAAGCAAACATGAACTAGACAGCAAATAAAAGAATAGAGGCAGACACGATAGCATGGGAACATTGTGTGTTATATTGTTCCTCTGTGGCTATAAAAACAACTACAAGCTTTTGAGACAGAGGTCTCATTACATAGCCCAGGATGGCCTTGAACTTGTGATCCTCCTGCCTCAGCTTCCTGAGTGCTGAGATTGGAGAATTACTCCACTATACCTGGCTTCCACTCCCAGCTCTTGATAGTTCAGTATTTCTCCTGCCTGGTTTGGCAGGCTGTCTCTTCCCAGGACTCGGTGCTTACTTGTACATCAGTTGTATTTAGCTTCCCACCCACCCCACCACCACCACCACCCCCTTTTTTTTTTTTTTTTTTTTCTGAGACAGGGTTTCTCTGTGTAGTTTTGGTGCCTGTCCTGGATCTCACTCTGTAGACCATGCTGGCCACGAACTCACAGAGATCCTCCTGCCTCTGCTTCCCGAGTGCTGGGATTAAAGGCATGGGCTGCCGCCGCTGCCGCCACCACCACCACTACCACCACCTGGCATTATCTCCCTTTTCATTTTCCCTCTCTAACCCAGCCCTCCCTGGGAAATGGTCTTCTGCTCACTGCCAGCAAAGGATTTGAGCTTACTACCCACTAAATGGGTTTATTGGACCTGAGTCCTGTTCACCTGGCAGTGGGTGGATGGGAACTCAGTTCTGTCCTCTCCTCTCAGCAAGTGGGCTGTGGCCATCTGCAGCCACAGGCAGGGAAGGCTAGAACAGCTGTGACACTTCCTCTGGACCAGACCAAGGGTCATGCCTTGCCTATGAAGCACTTAAAACCATCAGGAAGAAAGCAGTGTCTAGGATAGCAGAGGCAATACACAAACATAACCATGGGGGGTCTCTGCGACCACCAAGGCCGGCTGAGTAACAATGTACCTGAAGCAAGAAGGATGACACAGCAGCTAGCGTTGGTTCAGACTTCAAGAGTCTGACCCCAGTAGTTTATTCTAGGTATATTTAAGTGAGAACAGTTTGGAGAAATTTTTCCTGGTGATAAATAACTCAATCCCGTGTGCAAAATGAAGCTTAAAACAAAACTGTATTGAAACTCTTTGCAAGGTACATGTGACATCTTCCGAGATGGGTTCTATAGATTGATTACATGTGGCATCTTAAGGGTCTAGGGGAGGATCTGGTGTGGTCTTGGTCATACAGATAACACAAAAGTCACCAGGCTATTAACCACCTCCATTCCTAGCCCTCTGGGCAGAAAATCTCCCCTTGAAGAGACAACCCTGTGTATTTAATATTCCTGGTGTCCCTAGTGCTAGTCCTACTGTGAGCACAAGCACCTCTGTACCTCCTACACATAACAGGGTAGATGTGAGGATTCTGTGAGCTAACATAATATAACTGCGTGACAGTTAGCTAAACCTCAGAGTGAACACAGTAACTGGGGATTGGCAGAGAGGTCTCTTCCCAAGCACTCGGTCCAGGAGACCGTGTTTTCTGTCCTAGTATGCCCCTTCCTGCACATGTCTTCATAGTTATTGATGCAGGACACAAGCTTAACAAACAAAAATCAATTGTATTTTATACTAACAGAAAACAAACTGATTTTTAAATTCTATTTACAGTAATACACAAAACATAAATGCCTATTAATAAATTAAAGTCCCCCTACCAAAAACTATATGAGACACCAAAACAAACAAACAAACAAACAAACAAAACCAGCACTTAATATTAAGAAACCCTAAGAATAGAAATTGGCAAAATATAGCTTGGGGACCAAATCTAGACTGCTGCATACTTTTATAAATAAACCTTTATTGAAACAAAACCATGCACATTTACTTACATATTGTCTATAGTTATTTTCATGCAATATTGGCATGATAAGTAGTGAGAGAGAGACATGGATTTCAGGCTAACAATATCTACTATGTAAATTTTATAGGATATTTGACAACTCCTGTATTTGAAAGCTCAAGATTAAAATTTTAATCTGAAGGGCTGGAGAGATAGCTCAGCAGATATGAGCAGAGGTTGTTCTTGCAGAGGACCTGGATTTCATTCCCTGAACCCACACAGAGCTCACAACTGTCTATGACTCCAGTTCCTAGGGATCTGAACCCTCTTCTGGCCTCCACAGGCACCAGGCACACATGTGGTACACAGACATACATGCAGACAAAAAACATCCATACACATAAAAAATAATAAAATAACAAAAACTTAAATGAATTAATTTTAATTTTAATTTATTTGGTCTATTGATTTTAAACAACCCTACATAGCTCATTGACAACCACTGTGGGCCTTTATACATGCAGTGTGAGCAACATTATTAACCATTCTATTGGTTCACTGTTAGATTAAGAAATAAGCCAGGCGGTGGTGGCACACACCTTTAATCCCAGTACTCGGGAGGCATAGGCAAGTGGATCTCTGTGAGTTCGAGGCCATCCTGGTCTACAAAGAGAGTTCCAAGACAGGACTGTCAGGGATATACCGAAAAACTCTGTCTCAAAAAAAACAAAAAAACAAAAAAAACAAAAAAAACAAAAAAAAAAAAAGAAAGAAAGAAAGAAATATAGGGAAGTATTCCTGGCCTGACATTATTCGCATCTCATTTTCACATGCTAAGGAATCTATTGTGGATGAACAAGAGAGTAACAAAGAGGAAAATATCCACCTGACAAGATTTCTCCGTGTCCTGGCCAACTTTCTCATTCTCTGCTGTCTGTGTGGAAGTGGGTACCTCATTTACTTTGTGGTGAAGCGGTCGCAGGAATTCTCCAAAATGCAGAATGTCAGCTGGTATGAAAGGAATGAGGTAAGACAGTTATCTCCAACGACGCCAAGATTGGGGGGAAGTGTTGGTAAGACAGGCATCTCCAATGATGCCAAGTGTTAAGTCACTCAGCTGTCACCCAGCCTAAGTTAACGACTCAACGGAGTCCCTGAAAGTCTGAACCGCAGGCCTTGCTTTAAAAAGCAAAATTAAGCCAGGCATTGTGGCACATTCCTTTAATCCCAGTACTCAGGAAGCAGAGATGTGGGAATCTCTGAAAGTTTGAGGCCAGCCTGGTCTACATAGTGAGTTCCAGGGCAGCCAGGCTATGTAGCAAGACCTTGTCTCAAAACAAGTAACTATTACAGGGTGGAGAGCTGACTCAGTCATTAACAGCAGTCTTGAAGAAGACCCATGTTTCAGTCCCAGCACCCACAGGGTGGCTCACAACCATCTGTACCTCCAGTTGCATAGACCCAACACCCTCTTCTGGCCTCTGCAGGCACGAGGCATGCATGGATACACATACATACATACATACATACATACATACATACATACATACATGCAGGCAAAACACTCAAATTTGTAAAATATAAAGTAATTATTTTTTAAAGGCTGATGGTACTCTAATTTTCTTTTCCTTATAAGTCAGTTGTTCCAATTGGTGGAAGAGTTGTTTTGTTTATAGTTCAGTAACTTCCCTAGAACATATCATGGTGTTTGTTATTCTGGGTGATATTCTCAGCCAGACAGTTTATACATTCTGAATTTTTTATTTTAAGCAATTATATTTTGTTTTATATTTAAAGAGTGAGTTACTGAATAGTAATTTTTAAAAATTGTTTTGTAGCCTTGTTTGAGTCTTTGGCTATCTAAATTTTTTTTTCCAAGATTTTTAACTTCTTTATTCCTTTATCGTTTAAAACTCCCGCCTTTCCATTTTTTCAGGTGGAGATCGTGATGTCTCTGCTTGGCATGTTTTGTCCTCCTCTCTTTGAAACCATAGCTGCCCTGGAGAACTACCACCCACGCACCGGGCTGAAGTGGCAGCTGGGACGCATCTTTGCCCTTTTCCTGGGCAACCTCTACACGTTTCTCTTGGCCCTCATGGACGATGTCCACCTTAAGGTAAAGCCCACACATTCCACTGTGCCTGCTGTCTGCTGTATTCCTTTTATAATATAGTAACTTTACTGTGCATCATTTCTATTAATTAAATAACTGTTGGAAGTTTAGGAAGGAATATTAAAAAGAGATGTCTCTAGAATCCATCATCCAAAGGCTACACAGTTGCAAACAGCTGCTCCAGTTCTTTCCTGCTTTTTTCTTAGGTTGTCCTTTTCTACATCATGTCTATATCATTTAGTACTCTTAATATTTTATATGCAGGTTTTTCCATGTTGCTTCAGAGCTATCATAGCTAGTCAATAACCAAGTAATTGTCCACTGATGCGATATGTCATGGTTGGTCAAACGGCTCATCAATGCTTGTCAGACATGTATGGAATCCTGCATGTTAAGCCCTTGGGTATGGCAGGGAACTAGACACAGTCCTGTTCCAAACGGCTTCATGCTCAGGATCAGGAGACAGACTCATTCATACAATGTGCTGTGAAATATGTGTCAGTGGGGGCAAGTCCAAGGCAGTGTATCAGAGCACAGAAGGAGTTCAAATCCTCGGCGTGGGGAGTCTCAGCAGATACTGGAAAGAGCAGAGGAAGGAGCTGGTGCTAACAGGAAGCTGCAGGATGACTAGAGACTGGAGAGAAGGGAAAATTCGGAGACAATGGATGGACCAATGAGTCTTCCTCATCCTCTGCCTCATTACTATCCTGCAGGAGCCCGTCCCTGAGGCAACAGGAACTTTTTGGAAGGTTCTAACAGTGCAAGTGACTGGCGCTGGTCCAAAGTCCTTCTACCCTTTCGGGCTTCCCCTCTTCCCCAAGAAACTGCCCCACCCTCCTGAGCCTCACACTTTACTCTGGGGTATAGTTACCACTTGCCTTTCTCTAAGATTAGTTGACTAGTTCCAGATGCCGCTGCTTTGAAGGAGCCCTCTATGCCCCCCATTATCCGGTGTGGGTGCTCCTCGGTCCCCAGAGAACATTTTCCATGGCTCCAACCATGTTGTTTTCTAATTAGCCATCTCTGCTACTTACTAGACTGTGAACTTCCTGAGAGAAAATTCTTTTGGTCACTCTTGTGTCACCAGTCACTTGTCTGTGCAGATTAGACCCCAAATAAACCATTCTCAAGACAAATGAATGGGTAGATGTGTGAGTAGATTGATGGATGCTAATTTAGGGAGAAGACTTCATGGAAAAGATCCAAGGGCTTCAGCCCATTGCAGCCTCTCAGACTGAAAGCCTGAGAAGTTTATTTCTGAAAAGACTGTCCAATGACAAGGCAGAAGCCAAACGGCAGGGTTGGAGCTGGTTTTACTTGTTCCCATGGAAACGGCTGAACTATCCACGGCTTCTTTCAACTTCCCATCACCATTTTCTCTTCCAGCTTTCTAATGAGGAGAAAATCAAGAACATCACTCACTGGACCCTGTTTAACTATTACAACTCCTCTGGTGGGAATGAAAGTGTGCCCCGGCCACCACCACACCCTGCAGATGTGCCCAGAGGTTCTTGCTGGGAGACAGCTGTGGGCATTGTGAGTAGTTCTGCTCTCTGAAAAGGTGGTCATTGTTCTGAGTTCTTCATTGTTCCTTCTTTGATCTTTCCATTTTGAAAATCACCCTGAAAACTCAAATGTCCATCAAGCAGGCCTTGTTTTTAGTGTTTATTTTGTGTGTATGTATGTATGTATGTATTTATTTATTTATTTATTTTACAGCCCAGCCACAGTTTCCCCTCCCTCCTCTCCTCCCAGTCCCTTCCCCCTCCCACCTCCCCTCCACTTATATTGGTGCCTAGCCCAACTGTCATCAGAGGGTCTTCATCCAGTGACTGATGGAAACAGATGCAGACCCACAGCCAAACATTAGGCAGAGCTCGGGAAATCCTGCAGAAGAGAGGGAGGAAGGATTGTAGGAGCCAGAGGGGTAAAGTAGGCATTTCTTAATCATCTTGGAAGGTCCAAGATGAAAAGAGCCGACCCTGTACTTCCTGGAACTTCACATCTATTTTCTGCCTTTAAAGTTGTGATGAAGTTGTTGTGGAACAAGACTTTTCCTGGGGAGATGTAACACACACATCTACTCACCCCAGATAGGGAGCTCAGAACAGACCAAAGTACAGATACCACAGAAGTCCAACCAATGAGTTTTGTGGGGGTTACCTACAGGAATATGAATGAGGGTTACTTACAGGAACAGAGTGACTCAAACGCAGCTGCATCACTGAAGCCCCCCCAGCATGGGGGACAGCTCACAAAGCTGGGAACCTGAGCACACTGCACAGCCTGGGGGACAACTCACAAAGCTGGGAACCTGAGCACACTGCACAGCATGGGGGACAGCTCACAAAGCTGGGAACCTGAGCACACTGCACAGCCTGCAGGCAGCTCAACAAGTTGAAAAGTATCCCCAGGTGCCTCGGTTGGTCTAAGCCTCCTCTGGGCAGTAGCTGGTCTTGGGGTCTCTTTTGCAGCTTAACTTGTCTGAGAGTCTTCTTTGCAGCTCAGCTCCTTTGAGAGTGACTCTCAGCAGACTTTATTACTTACTCTTAGAAGGGAAGAGCCTAGTGAATCTGGTCAGATTCAGGGACTTCCTGAAGCCATTTTGAATTGTTTTCTTCCTTCCTATTTAAGGAGCTTCCATGCAGGATGGAATATTTCAATCTCCTAGGAAACTGCTACATAACAGAGGTCTGTCAGATCTTTCCTATTTTTTTAAAAAAAAACAATCCATTATATATGCCCGTGTAAGTGGAGAAAGCTCTGTTCTTTTGATTCTGCTATGTGATGCTTTGGTTCATCTTCTCCATATAAATAAAAAATATTTAATTAATAGGAAGTTGTCCTGGGTAATTGATGGTTACATTAAGTCCTAGTGGGGGCCACCAGGATATCAGAGCAGATGGGGAAAGCAAAAGGTGAGCCCTCAGATTCTAGCAATGGTATGGAGCTCTGGTCACTACTAATAAACCAGGCAATTTGCATGCATGACTGATAGGCTACCCAATAACTCAGCGAGCGTGATATTCCTGACTCTTAGAGGCTCAGATATTATTCCAAGGTTATTTAAATATTAGTAATTTAAATTAAGCTTTCTCTAAAGTCTGGGGTCCTTTCTTTGTTCCACCACTCTGCCAGGAAGAATCAGGCCACCCTGACAGGTTCAGGTGAGTGGGAGAGAATGTTGTGTGGCTATGATTGTTTAAGAGAAGTGGACACGTTCACATCTAGCCACTCCTTATTTTCCCGTGGTCCTCCTTGCAGGAGTTCATGAGGCTGACGGTGTCTGACATGCTGGTAACATACCTCACCATCTTGGTGGGGGATTTCCTCCGCGCTTGTTTCGTCCGGTTCATGAATCATTGCTGGTGCTGGGACCTCGAGGCTGGCTTTGTAAGCTGTTTTTCCATATATTCCACAGGAAGTCTAGTCTGACATTTGTACTCAGATGTGCTTTTCTACATTCCATTTCCGTGTTCTGTGAATCAGTGCATTTAGTCATATTTACTAAGAGTCCTCTTTGCATTCCCAGAAGCAGCTCCACCTTTTCCCATTGTGTCCTTCATCTAGAAAATGGAGGCATGGGGGCTGAGGAGATAGCTCAGTGTTTAAGAGCACTGGCTACTCTTCCAGAGGACCTGGGTTCTATTCATAGCTCCCAATTGGCAGCTCACAACTGTCTGTAACAACTGGTTACCTGTGTAGCACTCACCCCGGCCTTCCAGTGCCATGCCTGACACTAAGGGCCACTGGTTTCTGGCATACATTTCAAGTAAGCCTATTCCACCCTTCCTTAGCACCAACAAAACCTATGACTGTGCCTGAGAACAATAATAAATGCTGTGCTCAAAATGATAACGTCTTTGATGGGAAGGCGCAATACCACTGTCTTCAAAGTAATTTCTAAATTCCACAAGATGGCAAAGTTATAATAAAATCTGCTCAAAAATAAGCATATGAAACGTATAGGAAAACCCTTTAGAAAGAAAAAGGGGACTATACCCACTGCTCTATTGAAGTATGTATATTAAGAAGCCAGGCTTAGCAGTGGGAGATACAGTTCAGTGGGTAAGAGCTCTGGTTGTACAAGTATAAAGACCCAAGTTCAGATCCCAGCACCCATGTAGAAAGCCACACAGTGCCGTGTGCACACCTGTAATCCTAACACTGTGGATCACTGGGGCTTGCTGGCTGCCACCCTAGCTTCAGGCTTGGTGAAAGCCATTGTCTCAAAGGAATGAAGCAGAGAGTAATAAATATGTGCACACACACACACACACACACATACACACACACGTGCAAACATCACACTCACATACACACACATACAAAAAAAAGCAAGAGGATCAGGAGCCTGGAGCCAGCCTGGGTTATATAGTGAGACTCTATTCCAGAAAGGAAAAGTATGATGACGCTGTGATAACTAAAATGGGAACTGTAATAAACAGCCTTGCCAACAGAGCATAATACAAAGCCCAGAACTGATATAAGCCAGGGGAAAACTGTGTATAATAAAGAAGCTGTTTCAAATCAGTAAGGAAGAGAAGCAATATATAAAACTGAGCTGTAGGTGCTGGAGAGATGGTTCACTGGTTAAGGGCACTGGCTGCTATTCCAGAGGACCTGGGTTCAATTCCCATAACCCACATGGCAGCTCACAACTGTCTGTAAATCCAGTCCCAGGGGATCCAGCGTTCACTTCTGGCCTCTGAGGGCACCAGGCACACATGTGGTACACAGACATACATGCATGCAGGCAATATAAATAAAAAAAAATTTTAGACTTACCTTGTCTACAGAGTAAGTTCCAGGACACAATGGCTACACAGAGAAACCCTGTCTCAAAAAGCCAAAACAAAACAAAACAAAACAAAGAAAACAACTGTTTTTAAAGCTGAGCTATGGATGGGGAGAGGATCATATCCTTCACTTACTTTACCTACAATTACAATTTGTTGTTGTTGCTGAAAAGCTTCGGTTCTAATAACTTCAAAACTTTGGGGGCTGAGTAGATGGCTTAGTAGTTACGAGCTCTGTTGCTCTTGCAGAATAGCTAGGTTCAGTTTCCAGTGCCCACACAGCACACAGCAGCTGACAATGTCTGTAACATTAGTTCCAGAGGCTCTGATGCCCTCTTCTGGCTCCCAGAGGCACTACACATATGTGGTGCACAGACTTAGATACAAACAAAATACCCATAAACATAAAATAAAAATTTATTAATTAAAAACTTCAAAACTTTTCTTTGAAAGTTGAAAATAAGGATGGGGAAATAGTCTAGTTGGTACAATACTTGTCTAGCATGCCAGAGGCCCTGGGTTCAATCTCCAGTACCACATAAACCAAGTATGGTAGCTCACATCTATAATCCCAGTACTTGGGAGGTGTAGGCAAGAGAATCAGAAGTTCTAGCTGTGTAACAAGTAAATGCACAGCCTGGGCTATGTGAACCCTATTTCAAAATACATATGTACATACATACATACATATGTACATAGGTACATACATACACATGTACATATCAAAAGTCTATTAAAGAAACAATCCTGCTACCAGGTATGATGCTTTAATCTCAGAACTCTCAAGAAGTTAAGGCATAAGGATCATCATAAATTTGAGGTCAGCCTGAGTTATACAGTGAGACTGTCAAAAATTAACAAAATAACGAAAAATCAGAGTTCTGAACCCCAGGCAGGCATTTTGGGTGAGTTGTCTTGACTTGGATAGGATCTAGCTGGAATCACCTAATGTCTGCTTGCTCACTCCCTCTCCCTTCCTCTTCCCTTCCTCTCCCTTCCTTCCCCTCCTCCCCCTTCCCCTCCCCCCCTCCCTCCTCTCTCTCCTCTCCCTCCCCTCCCTCCTCTCCCTTCCTCTCCCTCCTCTCCCTTCCCCTGCCCTTCCTGTCCCTCCTCCCCCTCCTCCTCTTCCTCCTCTTCCTCCCCTTTCTCCCCCCTCCTCCCCTTCCTCTCTCTTCTTCCCCCTCCAGCCCTCATATGCCGAGTTTGATATCAGTGGAAACGTGCTGGGCTTGATCTTCAACCAAGGAATGATCTGGTAAGTTGTCTATTTCATCTGAGGAGCATATAACTTGGGGAGTCAAAAAACTAGAGCCTCCAACTTTGTCTCTCAAGGAGCTTGAGGGGGGGGATACAAATCACCTCAGCTCTCTCAGCTCAGTTTCTGATAAGAACTAGAGGGAGGCCGGGCGGTGGTGGCGCATGCCTTTAATCCCAGCACTTGGGAGGCAGAGCCAGGCGGATCTCTGTGAGTTCGAGGCCAGCCTGGACTACCAAGTGAGTTCCAGGAAAGGCGCAAAGCTACACAGAGAAACCCTGTCTCGAAAAAAAAAAAAAAAAGAACTAGAGGGAGGCCAGGGTGAGAAGCAGGACAGTGTCTAGCTAACCAGTGTGCTACAGAGAAAGAAATGAGGAGAGAGAGAACAGAGAAGGAAGAAAGAAGAAAGCAAGGAGGCAGGGAAGGAGAAAAAAGGGAAAAGGAAGTAGACGTGAGAAAGATGAGGGCGGGGAGAACAGGAGCGTGGTGAAGGAAGGAACTACCTCCTCTGGAGGCTGACATCAGCCTAAGACTTTGGAGATGCAAAGGACTGTCTCCAAGCCGCGCTCTGCCAGTGGGGCAGTTCGTGGAGGCCAGAGACTGTGATCCGCTAAAGCCTGCTAGGGAAGCAGTGGTAAAATCCTGGCCAGGGTCCCAGCCTGGAGTGCTCAGAGTTCTCTCCCTCTCTTGGGGACTGGATGGCTCCGGCCTGATGACAGACATCTTGGTTAAACAGAAAGCCTCTGTTCTTGGACTCTTCAGGAAAATACCTTGATGGCATGCCCCTGATCCACCCACCACATGACCTTCTATTAGCCTTCCCTCCCCTGTCCGGCCACCAGGTCAACCAGATATCCTGTTTCTGACCTTTCAGGATGGGCTCTTTCTATGCTCCGGGACTGGTAGGCATCAATGTCCTGCGCCTGTTGACCTCCATGTACTTCCAGTGCTGGGCAGTGATGAGCAGCAACGTGCCCCACGAGCGTGTGTTTAAAGCCTCCCGGTCCAACAACTTCTACATGGGCCTGCTGCTGCTGGTGCTCTTCCTCAGCCTCCTGCCGGTGGCCTATACCGTCATGTCCCTGCCACCCTCGTTCGACTGTGGCCCCTTCAGGTGCACTCTTGGTTGCTGGGGGGGAGTTCTCCTCCGGAGGCAGTCTGCCCACAGGTCCCGGCTCAGAATTCCAGTTCTGGTTTCACGCCAGCCTGGGAGAGGCTGTGGAACTTTGGGCAGACCATCAGAACTATTCAGCCAGTTTTCTGTAAGGATGGAAAGGCTCCATGTGGTAGCAGGCAGCTACTTGTGGCTACTGGGTGCTTGACATGAAGAACTGAGAAACATAATTTCTCATTTTCTTCATTGTAATTAATTTTGATTTTAATAACTACAAGTGGCTGACTACCATATTAGATGGTATACGGGTAACCTTTTAACAGTAGATGATCTACCACCTGTGGTTATCTTAGGTATTCTAACCTTCATCCGGGCGTGAAGCAGGCATAACTGATCTTGACCGAGACTCTCAACTGAGGCCCCCATACTCTATAGAACTCTGCCAGCACTGAAGGTCGGTTAGAAATAAAAGTTCTTTGGGAGTTTGGGTATAGTTATATAAGGAGGTAGACTGAACAATAATGTATGTATACCTCCTGTTATCTCTAGAAATATGTGACCCACTGAAAACAAACCCCTCTACTCCCTAAAAATAAATAGGTCTGGGTGTTTAGAGCACAGTACCCTTTTACCAAGTGTCTTCTCACTTAGACGTTCTCTATGTGGCCTCCTTGAGAATCTTATAATAAGTTAGCATGGATAAATTGGTGTTCTCATCCTTGCTGGATACCAGATAAGAAATGGGTAAGGCAAGTGAGAAGGGCCATGCATGGCCCTTGCATAATCCTGAAAGCAATTATCTTATCCAGCTGTGCTCTCACCCAGCCAGAGGCAGCCCTGCATGCCCCTGGGAATGTGTGCTGTGGGGGAAGCTGGTTGTCTCCTTTTCAGTTAAGATGGCCTGAAGATGGCAGAACCTAGAGGAGGTATTGGATGGAGTGTGCTCTCAGAGCACGATCCGGTCACACAAGATTCTGCACAGAAGAGAGAAGGCAGCCGTCAAGGGGGAAGGTTGCAGGACACTAGAGATGCCAGAGTGAGGGAACAGCCTCCTGGAAGAACTCAGTCAGCCTCTTCCTAAGCAAGCCTGGGTGCAGGTGCTGCCACCACTTCCTTAGACCATCCACCTGTGCCCAGGAAAGATGGCTCCTTGGCCTATGGCATGCCTGTTCCCTGACATTTGTATCCCTTTTGCCTCATCTGCTCTCCTGGGTGCCCCTGGCAACCTGTATCAGATCATAGGAAACAAGACCTAACCTGAAACTCAAGGAAGAAGCATGGTTACAGCTTCCACAAAGCTGAGCCGATGAAGGCCAGCTTCCCAACGGGGCCTTTGCTAGAGTGCCCAACTGAAATGCGCGTGTGTGAGCGTGTGCTTGCACATGTGCACACACACATATCATACCACACACACATACACCACACACACACATACACACACTCACACCATACACCACACATACACCATATACACACACACACACATACACTCACACCATACACCACACATACACACACACACACACACATACCACACCACACACACATCACACCACACATACACACACACACACACACACACACACACACACACACACATACACTTGTTTCTGTTTATCTCCTTTTTACCCTTAAACAAATCGTGTGTTCCTTGCTGGACATGGTGACCACTGGCTATAACCAAGCACTCAGAAAAGGCTAAGGCAGGAGAAGCATGACTTTGAATCCAAACCTGTTTCAAAAAACAAACAGACAAAACATGCTGTGTCTTTCCCTTGTTTATTTTGTTTATTACATTCTCCCATGGGACAGAAGATCCATGAGGAGATGGTGTTTTCTTCCTTTCTCACTGCATTATACTCAGTGTCTGGAAGAAGACAGCTGCCTTATGGTTGATGTTCCAAGAAGACTGCTACCTCACAGAAATTCAGTTGCACAGGGAAGAAGTTAGAGTTCAGACCACACTAAATAAATGCCTACAGGGACCCAGCAGGCAACATAAATGACTGAGATGATTAGTGTCTTGTAACATATAATCACAAATGGGAGTTGGTGAGCTGTGGCCTTTAGAACAAATCCAAAACACCATCTGGCTTTGTAAATAAAGTTTTATTGGAACACAGCCATATCAATGTGCTTGCCTATACTCCATGGGTACTTTTTCATCCCAGCAGTGGGACTGAGTAGTTGAAGCAGAAGCCACCCTAGCTGCCCAGCTGATGGAATCATTTAGGTCTGTGCAGAAAATTTACCTGATTTGGAGAGCAGATCTAAGAGCCAGCTCTCTCATTGACCAGCTGGGCAGTTTGGAGCTCAGCACAGGCTCATCCCCTGAAAATAGAGATATTGGCAAAGTTTAGCTCACAGAGTTGTTTTGAGAATCTAATGTGTTGTTATTTGTAAAGTACTTAGAGGACCAACCATGTTGGTCTTCAGTACGGATCTCTGTGAACCTGTTGCTCTGCCCAAGTTGAGGATGGTTGGTGCTTACCTCAGCTGCCTGGCACCGTGAAGACCATGGGCCCATTATTACAGGCTTTTCAGATCCTAATAAAAATCTGAACAGTTATTTGAAAACATCTACCACTTTCACTTAAAAATTCATTCAAATTTTTAAACCAAAAAAAAAAATCTACATCAACCCATAGAATAAGTCTATAGACATGGACTACACCTTGGCCAGCATTTGATCTGCTCCCTCCAGAGCAGCCTGGAGCTATTCAGTGTGCCTATATCTAGTCATGTAAATCGAGGACACGGTCAGGGAGAGGTTAGAGGTGTTTGATTATGGGCTCAGGCTTTCCCTGTGGCCAGTGAAGAGACTTTGGACATCGGCTGCAGATTTAGAACAATGTACGATATTCAGGATTCCGAGGCTTGCTGCTCACTTTTGTGTGAATAACAACACGGTGCATCCATGTCTATTTCAATTTCTTCACTCATGAGTTCACTCACCTTTGAGAAAAGAGAGAAGGCAGTCCTATAGCACATGGAATCTGAGAAAGGACTGCAGTGTCCCTCACGGGAGAGAAGAGCAGCCCACGGATCCCTAAGTCGTTTGTCTGTGTCTGCAGCTCAGGTCTTCTATGTTTTCTTTTCTTTTTTTGACTTGTAAGGGAGACAGATGACTTGGATTTACTCTCCTTTCTCTCTCTGGGTTTGTTGAAATTGCACCAGCGATCTTTGCAGTTGGCTAGAAGGAGGAAGACAGAAAGGAAGAAAGGTGCCTTGGACCCCAATAGCCCCAAACGACCATGAACTTCCCCATGAAGACAGGGGAAGTGAGGGGGTAGCCCAAGTATTCTGAAAGCTCAGCCTGTGACAGTCACTGAATGAGGTACTGATTTGTGCTCCTAAGACTGCCATCAGGTGGGAGGCACTAGCTATACTAAACATCGGGTAACTTTGTCTGCAAGGAGCCTGATCATGTATATTTTAAACTTTGCAAGTTACTAAGGTTTGAGTATGATTCGTTGCCTCTGAAAGTAATGTTGAAATCTGGCTGCCATTCTGTCAGTCTGAGGAAGCCTAGACTTTAGAGGTGGTTTGCTGCAAGCCTCGGGAAAATGTCATGGAATCCAGCTACTGTGACAGAAGCTACCACTTGGAAAGGTCAAGGACCTTTGCAAAGGTCAAGCCATGGCTTAGGAAGTCTGGGTGATATTTTAGCTTTTGTATCTATATTAGCTGGTTCCTACAATGATTTTCTTGTTTGCTATGTGTGGTTCCAAGAACTCCCAACAGTGTATTTATCTAAAATACCTATTAAGCATCCAAGGCCAACCAATCTCCTGAACTAACAGAAACAATGCCTGTCTCCTAGGTCAGGCGGATAGCTTTATTTCTTGTGTAATTTAAGATGAGACCCTCCTTTCTTATACAGCCTTACTAACATTATAGACTCCTAACTTCTTACCTAACCACTTCTAGGAATGTAGACTGAGCACATAAATCCCATTCTCGATATACTAACCAATATTAGCCCTCAGTTGACCTCCTCCTTTAACCACTCCCTTTTTGGGTTGTAAAAGAAAGCCTGACAGTCACTGCCTGAGGAAAACTCTTACCTGCCTTTATGACCCTGTAGGAATTCAAGCCTGGTGACCTGCCTGGAGGGGGAGGATTGCTATTGCTTGGGTTTATAACTGAATACCCTAGAGAACTTGAGGATGGAAAACTGAGAGGTATATGGAGGATTTTGACTAGAGAACTTGAGGACAAGATGGAAGATGAGGAAGAGCCAGATGGGGAAGTACTAGGTGGGTAAGAATGAGGTAAGAAGGACCTAGATGAGGCAGAATTAAGATGAGAGAATCAAGATAGAACTTAGAGGGGACAGCAGATAAAGGTAGAGAGAAATCAAGCAAGAAAGAAGCTAGGCACGAGAACAGACCTGAAGCTGTGTAGACAGGATTTTATCCCAGAGGAATAAAGCAGACAGACAAAGAGCTTGGTGTACTTATATTCATTTCCCAAAAATAATTCTCGCCTTTCATAGTTTCTCTTCTGGGTCCCTGGGAAGAAGATTATTAAGACTGGTCCTTTAATAATATTCGAGAGTGGTTAATTAATTAAATGGTAGCAGTGCCATTCTCTCATGAAATTTGTCTAACAATCATGGTTGTGAGTGAGTTCTCACTCTTGGAACTGGACTAGTTAACGTAAGAGTAATGTGTTCTAAGCAAGTCTGTCCCTGTGTTTGTCTCTTCTCCACGTATCTGCTCTCACCTTAATTTCTGCCATGATTGACAGCAGCCAAAGATGTTAGGTCGCAAGTGGGCAACTCCATCAAATAAGAACAGAAGGCCAGGTGACTGTGAAAGAAGAAAAAGTTTTGAAAATCCATGATGCTGGCTTTACAAGTGAAATAAGGGGACTTAAGCCGAGGGACACAGGGCATGCACTCCTCTGTGGCCTCCCTCCGGGACTGTGGCCCTGCCAACAGCTTAGGTTAACCCACTGAAACCATTTCAAACTTCTGGCCTCCAGAGCCATAACACAGTCCATGTATTACCCAACGGTGTACTAATTGTCACAGCAGCTACCACACTACCACTTCAAAGACAAAATAATTCATGTTCAACTTTGGCTTAAAAGCCTAATATTTAAAGTTCTCTTTTTTATTATTATTTTTAGATGCTAGGTATGTACTAATAATAAAAAATAAATCAAATGTCATGACATGGTGATATGCATGGCACCTGAAATGTCATAACTAAAATGTTACAGGTTGGTTTTTTTGAGACAGGGCTCAGGCTAGGTTTGCACAATCCTGCTGCCTCAGCTCCCCAGATGCTGGGACTACCAGCATGCAACAGAACAATGCCAAGCAATGAAATAGCCACACAGTCTCTGATGCAACTGCTCAGCTCTGCAATTATAGCATAATATATACCAATATATCGTATATTATACAATGCCATTATAACATATATTATATAATGCCATTAGAGCTTAGCCATATACACTGCACCAATGAATGAACATGGCTGTGTTCCAGCAAAAGTTCATAGTCGTTGAAATGTCAAAAAAAAAAAAACTTCAGTTTTTATATATCACAAGATATTATACTTGATTTTTTTCAACCACTTAAAAAATGTAAAAAGAAAGACATAAAGAAAGAAAACTATTTTTAGCTTGCAGGTGACAAGCTGATTTGTCCCTGAGGCATTATGTGTCAATCTGATCTTTGCACAGGGAACACTAAGCTGCTGACTACATCATTATGTGACACAGCTTACGGGTGCTCTCTTCAGCACCTGCTGACTTCAGTCGGAACCCTCTAACTGTGTGAGCACTGTGCCTTATTGCCTGTGGAGAGAAGTGGGAGTGAGAGCAAAGAAACTGTCGGTTCCTTCTCCAGGATGAAAGCTCAGCCCGTGCAGTAGACAGCCCTGTGGTGATGAGGGCGCCCTGTGGTGATAATGTGTTCCCCCAAATAGTGTGCACCCTAATAAACTTATCTGGGGTCAGAGAACAGAACAGCCACTAGATATAGAGGCCAGAAAATGGTGGCACACACGCCTTTAATCCTATCACTTGGAGGGCAGAGATCCATCCGGATCTCTGTGAGTTTAAAGCCACGCTGGAAACAGCCAGGCATGGTGACTCACGCCTTTAATCCCAGGAAGTGAGCCTTTAATCCCAGGGAGTGATGGCAGAAAGGTATATAAAGCGTGAGGATCAGGAACTAGAGCAGGTTAAGCTTTTAGGCTTTTGAGCAACAAATAGTTTAGGTGAAATTCATTCTGGATGAGGACTCAGAGGTTTCCAGTCTGAGGAAACAGGATCAGCTGAGGAATTGGCAAGGTGAGGAAGCTGTGGCTTGTTCTGCTTCTCTGATCTTCCAGCATTCACCACAATACCTGGCTTCAGGTTTGTTTTTATTAATAAGAACTTTTAAGATTCCTGCTACAGTGCCCTGTATCCACTCTTCTAATTCAGTCTTCCTCATCACAAGACTGTGGACAGATAATTGAAATGTTTGTCTAAAAAACAGAATTTCAAAATTGCACTTTAATTACTTTTTATAATTATTTTAATAGTATACTATTAAATAATAGAGTTTGATGGTACAACTCTAGTGGAAAGAACCAGGACATGAATGCAGTCATAAAGAGAATGGGAAGATGTCTCAGCTACAAGCCAGGTTCCCAGAACCCACATAAAGGCTCGGTAGGTGTGGCTTCCCCCTGGAATCCCAGCCTCTGAAGGCAGATCCAGAAGACTCCATGAGAAAGCTGGCTAGATAGACTAGCCATATTGTCTAGCTCTGGGTTTGAAAACTCCTGTCTCAAATAAGGTGGAAGAACAATTGAGAAAGACTCCTGACATCAACCTCAGACCTCCATATGCATTGGCACACACACACACACACACACACACACACACACACACACACACACACATATATATATGCAGGAAAAGAAGATAGATGATAGATAGATAGATAGATAGATAGATAGATAGATAGATAGATAGATAGATGGTGGAAAGATGGATGGATGGATGGATGGATGGATGGATGATAGAGACAGATAGATTGATAGATAGATAGATAGATAGATAGATAGATAGATAGATAGATGATAGATGGATGATAGATGGATGGATAGATAGATGATTGATAGATAGATAGATAGATAGATAGATAGATAGATAGATAGATAGATCATGGTGTTCTATAGAATAAAGGATTTGAACCAGAATCTTCAAACTCCTAACTCTACTTGATAGCACCAAAATTACCATTCAAGAGCCACCAGTATCCAGGTGTGCCTTCACAATAATTCTAAAGAATTAGAAGAAAAATGAACCTACTGTTGTAAATAGTGCAGAAGCCCACCCTGGGGCAATCAGTTTCCTGACTGGAAGATTAACTGTAAGTGTGCTTTAGATGTACTATGACGTTTCCATCACATTAATCTTAGGAGAACTGCTTCCAGGTCAAGAAGCCCAGAAGAGTTCATGTTTGTCTCATAACTAAATCGTGGACCATTTTCTCCTGGCACAGAGACTTATGTGTATGGTGCCAGCTACTTGGGACTGAGGTGGAAGCATTACTCCAACCCAGGAGTTCGGGAATAGACCGGGCAACATAGCAAGAGCCTATCCCCTAAAAGAAAAGAAGAATATGTGAGAAAAATCTACTTTGTTTTTGCTGAAGGTGTCCAACACAGAAGAGCAGTGTAGTTTGAGAGTTTGGGAGTTACTGAGAGCAGGAAGCTAGTAAGTACTAGGCAGCCAGCCCCAGCTGTCTGTCCTAACCAGAGTAGCAGCTAGCTCCCCATGGGATCTTCTTAATCCATTTGGAGCAGAACTCTTGTTCTCTCAGAAAAGCAGTTGTAAGCAGCAGCTTTAGAGCCATGGGGTCATGGGCATGACTATGTGTGCCACAGAAGCTTTGTGCATGCTATAACGTGTCCTCTCTTCTTTCTAGTGGGAAGAACAGAATGTATGATGTCCTCCACGAGACCATTGAAAATGATTTCCCTAAGTTCCTGGGCAAGATCTTTGCATTCCTTGCCAATCCAGGCCTGATCATTCCAGCCATCCTACTGATGTTGTAAGTTACCCAGGGGCCCTGACTCTGCCTCAGGGACACTTTTCCTAGCAGCTGAGGCTTCCCGCACAAGATTCTTCATTTCACTCTCTTTGTCTGGATTCCCAGAAGTAAATCCTGAGACAGAGTTAAATACAAGTATTTTATCGGGGTATGGGGGGAGTGGAGGACATGGTTACCTCTGTTGTGGATGAGTCTACTGTAAATCTTTCTGGGAAACCCAAATGTGCCTCAGAGCTCCTTGTCTAAGGGTAAGGAGTCCTGGGAATTTGCAACCAGCCTGGTGGGGTGGAAATATCTAAGAGCTGTGGGGTTAGAACTTCTCAGAAAGCTGAGAGTGCATTATGCTTAGATGTGGGGTGTCTCCTAAGGATCACTGTTGAAGCCTTCGACCCCAGCTGGTGGCACTATCTTTGGGAAGTTCTGGAAACTTTAGTTGGGGGCTAGCTGGAAGAAGCAGGTCATTGCATGTGTTAGTTACCACTGTTGGGTCACTGCGACCAAAATACCGAACGTTTCACGAGGCTATTGCTGGGGAAATAAGAACAGCACCAAAGTCCAGCTGTGCAGGCCAGTGAGTTGATTAGGATTACTTACGGGAGTACTGCTACGAGGCTACTTCCACAAGCAGAAAGGGCTCAAAGCCAGCTGCTTCACCCAAACCCACCCCGAGTGGAAAGCTGAAGCTCACCGCACAGCCTGTAGGCAGCTCAACAGGTCAGAGGGGCTCTTCCAGGCAATGCTCAGCTTGTCTGAGTATCTCTCAGCAGTTCTTATTGCTTATAAACTTGGGGAGGAAAGGCCTAGTTATCTGGTCCATTCAAGGACTTCCTAGTTTTTGGTATCTGACTATGTAGTGTTGACTAGCCTGGAGCTTCCTGTGTAGACCGGATGGACTTGAACTCATACAGATCCACCTGCCTCTGGCTCCTGAGTGCTGAGACTAAAGACACACACCACTGTCCATCATCCTAAAGCTTTTTTGAGTTGTTTACTTCCTGGGGTTTAGCAGCTTGTCAGCAGGACTGACTGTTTCACCTCCCTTTAGAACACCCTCAGTCTTGAGCTGCTCCCCTACAGGATGAGCTGCCCTGTCTCAGAGGAAATTTGATACACAATGCTCAGCAGAAACAACCCGAGGGAGATAGGATTCATTTCGTTCCTCCTTTCAGGGACACAGCAGAACATTCTTGTCACAGCTGACCAGGAAACAGGGAGAGCGCAATGTTGGTGCTTAGCTTTCTCTGTTTCCTCCCTACTAAATCCATGCACCCCAGCTCGTGAGCTGGCACTGCCTACATTCACATGGCTCTCTCATCCTCAATCGATCCTTTCTGAAACCACCCTTGCTCACACCCAGAGGTGTGCCTTACCATGTCCTAGGTGATTCGGGTCAGGCTCACACTGGGCACATGTCCTTGGGGTCTATATCTTGTCTGTGCCCCTGGCTGTCATTTTCTTTGCTTCCCATCCACCATACTTAAGCCATTTTATACCCTCTTCGTCGAGGTGGGCTGATATCTCTGAAGCATGAACAACATAATCCTTCCTCCTTTAGATCATTTCTCTCAGGCACTTCATACAGTAACGACAAAGTGCCTGCCACAGAGGGCAGTTCAGCCTGACCCTTCTGGGTTGTATTTGTGTGCTTTCTGTTGCTGTCCTGAACACCATGACCAAAGCCATCTTACAAAGGGAAGCATTTGTTTGGCTTACATGACACTGTGTCCATCACTGAAGGAAGTCAGGGCAGGAACTCAAGCAGCGTACATAGGAACCATAGAGGAATGCTGCTTACTGGCTTGCTCCCCATGGTTTTCTCAGTTTGCTTTCTTATGTAACTGGGGACCACCTGCCCAAAGGTGGCCCCACATCAGTCATTAATTACAAAAACACCCCACAGACATGCTCACAGGTCACTCTGGCAGAGGCAATTTCTCAGGTGAGTTTTCCTCTTCCCGGTGACTCAGTTTAAGTTAATACATACTAACCAGCACGTAGGTTGTTTTTTTTTTAATACAATATATTCTGATGATGGTTTCTCTTCCCCCATCTCCTCCCAGTTCCTCCCCACCTCCCCTTTCCATCCGAATCCACACCCTTTCTTACTCTCATTAGAAAACCAACAGGCATATAAGGAATAATAATAAAATAAATAAAAACAAGAATAAACAAGTAAGAATGGGACTAAACAGAACAAAAAGAGCCAAAGAGAAAGCACAAGACACACATATAAATGCAGAGACACACATGTTCACACGCACAGGAATCAAAAAAACCCGCAAAACCAGAAACCGTAATATATATACACACACACAAAGGACCTGTAAGGCAATAAATAAATAATAAATAATAAGCCCCAACACAACATTATGAAACAAAGAGCTCCAAAGATGCTGTTGAGTTTGTTTTGTGTTGGTCGTCTACTGCTGGCCATGGGGTTTCTTTTCTTCGTTTCTCCAGTGAGACTCCCTTGGAGAGAATTAATTTTTAATTTGAAAGTGATTATCAATTGGAGTGAATGTCTGGGTTAGGGATGGCAGCATGTGTCTATGTCTCCTCTCAGCTCTAGGACCCCATCCGGTGCAGACTCATGCAGATCCTGTGCATGTTCTCACAGTCTCAGTGAGTTCATATGTGTGTCGGTCACGCTGTGTTTAGAAGGCCTTGTTTCCTTGGTGCCCATCCATCCCCTTTGGCTCTTAACACTCTTTCTATCTCCTCTTCCCAGAGTTCCCTGGGCCCTGAAAGGAAGGGTTTGATGGAGACATCCCATTTAGGGCTGAGTGTTCCAAGGTTTCTTGCTCTCTGAACATTGTCTGGCTGTGGGTCTCTGTATTTGTTCCCATCTACAGCAGGAGGAGGCTTCTCTGATGATGGCTGAGCAACATATTGATCTACGAGGATAGCAGAATGTCATTAGGAGTCATCTTATTGCTACATTCCTTTAGCAGAACAGTAGTATTCCATTTTCCCCTAGGTTCCTAGCCTATCTAGTCTCAGATTCCTGGCCACCCACGCAGTGTCAGCGATGGATTCCATCTTACAGAATGGGCCATAAATCCATTCAGATGTGGGCTGGTTACTCCCACAAGCTTTGTGCTGCTGTCCACCAACTTATCTTGCAAGTAGTTCATTTTTGTAAACCCAAGGGTTTGTAACTAGGTGGTGTTTATCTTTCTTCTTTGGTAGCGTGCAGAAAACCTTCCCGTATCATCAGCACTAGTCCATAGGGACAAAAGCTCTATGTAGGCACCAGCTTGACTTTTCGCTGTTCAATAAGTTATGTAGGTGTTGTCTTCAGCAATAGGGCCTAACTGTCACTTTGTGGAAAGCAACCAGTAGCCTTGGAGCCTAGGTTGTTTGGGGAGTCCATTGGGATGCTTTTGGCCAACAACTCAATTAGATGTAACCTATTCCCAGTACTGGAAGCTTCATTTGGTGACTAGAAGTATCTAGTTAGGGCTCTGTCACCCCATTATTTGGTGATTTTACTTAGCTCAGCTTCATATATGTATATAATTTAGGAAGCTTCTACTATATTAGGTTTCCATCTGACCACTCAAATGGCCTTTAGTTTTAGATGTCCCTCCCTGTCTGATCCTCCCATTCCAGTCCCCACCTTGTCTATTCTATTTCCCCTTCCTAGGGAAATCCATCCCTCATCTGACCAGTGAAGCATTTATCTAAGTTATTCTTTTATCAATAAAAACTCGGGAGTCAGATATTGGGGTAGAAACCTGATAGATGCACAGAGCAACAGAGAAATGATCAGCTGACCCTGTCTCTCCACATTCCCAGATCAAAAAGGACTGAGACTCTTTCTAAGCCCCTCCCTATTGCTTTCTGTGTCTCTCTATCCTAATCTGGGTCTTCCAAAAACTCTATGGTTTATTCTAGCCAGCTGAATGTAGACTCTGCCCTCCGATTCAAGGTTTAACTTTATTGGCAGTCTCAGAGCGACAGTGCAAACAAATCTCCTGCAACAGCCCAGTTCCTTACTCTGCACATAACCTCTGTGGTTATACAAATTGTAGCTTGCTTATTAAAGACCTAACAGCTAACATCCAGATATAAGTGAATACATAATCACATTTGTCTTTCTGGTTCTGGGTTACCTCACTCGGGATGATTTTTTTCTAGCTCCATCCGTTTACCTAAAAATTTCATGATTTCATTTTTTTTTAATGACTGAGTAACACACCATTGTATAAATGTACCACATTTTCTTTATCCATTAACCCATTTATGGACATCTAAGTTGTTTCCAGTTTCTGGCTATTATGACTAGAGCAGCAATGAACATGGTTGAACTAGTGTCTCTGGTAGGATGGAGTATCCTTTGGGTATACGCCCAAGAGTGGCATAGCTGGATCTTGAGGTAGATTGATTCCCCTGTGGAACCACCACACTGTTTCCATGGTGGCTGTACGAGTTAGCATTCCCATCAGCAACGGATGAATGTTCCCCTTACTCCACATCCTCTCCAGCATGATCTGTCATTTGTTTTATTGATTTTAGCCATCTAGATAGGTGTAAGATGAAATCTCAAAGTAGTTTTGATTTGGATTTCCCTGAAAACTAAGGATGCTTAGTCTTCATTTCTCCCTTTTTCTTTCCTTCTCTCTTTCTTTCTTTCTTTCTTTTTTTCTTTTTGATTTTTTGAGACAAGGTTTCACTGTGTAACAGCCTTGTCTGTCCTGGAGCTTTGTAGACCAGGCTGGCCTCATACTCACAGAGATCCACATATCTCTGCCTCCTGAGTATTGGGATTAAAGGCATGAACCACCACTGCCCAGTGGTGAGCATTTCTTTAAGTGTTTCTCAGCCATTTGAGTTTCCTCTTTTGAGAATTCTGTTTAGATCTGTACCCCATTTTTTTAAATTGGGTTATTTGTTTTCTTAATGTCCAGGTTTTTTGTTTTTGTTTTTTGTTTGTTTGTTTGTTTGTTTGTTTAGTTCTTTATGTATTGGGGATATTAGCCCTCTATTGGATGTAAAGTTGGTAAAAATCTTTTCCCATTCTGTAACCTGCTGCTTAATCCAAATAATGGTGTCTTTTGCTCTACAGAAGTTTTGCAGTTTCATAAGGCTCCATTTATTAATTGTTGATTTTAGTGCCTGAGCTATTGGTGTTCTGTTCAGAAAATCTTCTCCTGTGCCAATGAGTTCAAGACTATTTCTCCTTCTCTTCTGTCTGGCTTCATGTTGAGGCCTTTGATCTATCTGGAGATTTATGTAGGGAAATAAGTATGGATTCTTCTGCATGCAGCCATCCAGTTTGACCAGCACCATTTATTGAGTATTCTGTCTTTTTTCCCGTGTGTGTTCCTGGCTTCTTTATCAAAAATCAGGTGTGGACTTCTTTCTGGGTCTTCAATTCTACTCCATTAAGCAATGTGTCTGTTTTTGTGCCAAAACCATGCTGGGTTTGTTGCTATATCTCTAAAGCACAATTTTAGATCAGGGATGGTGATATCTCCAGCAGTTTTTTTTTTTTCATTCAGAATATTTTAACTATCCTGGGTTTATTTGTGCTTCTCTATGAAGTTGAAAATTGTCCTTTCAAGTTTTGTGAAGAATTGTGTTGAAATTTTGATGGATATTGCATTGAATTTGTAGATTGCTTTTGGTAGGGTGGCCATTTTTACTATATTAGTGGCAATGCTTTGAGTTTCTCTCCATTTGGGTTGATGTTGACTATGGGCTTGTTGTAAATTGGTGGCTCATGTCTTTAATCCCAGCACTCAGGAGGCAGAGGCACGCAGATCTCTGTGAGTATGAGGCCAGCCTGGTCTACAGAGTGAGTTCTAGGACAGCCAAGGCTGTTACGCAGTGAAATCTTGTCTCAAAAAAATGAATTACTGTGTTAGTTATACCCCTTGTATCCCTAATCTCCAAGACTTTATCATGAAAGAGTGTTGGATTTTGTCAAAGGCTTTTTCTGCATCTATTGAGGTGATCATGTGGTTCTTCTTTTCAATCTGTGTATCTGGTGGATTACATTTATCGATTTATGTATGTTAAACCATCCCCTCATTTATGGGATTGAAGCCTACTTGATCATGGTGGATGATCTTTTTTATGTGTTCTTGGATTTAGTTTGCAAATGTTTTATTGAGAATTTTTGCATCTATGTTCATAAGGAAAATTGGTCTGTACTTTTCTTTCTTTGTTGGGTCTTTATGTGGGTTAGGTATCTGTGGCCTCATAAAAAGAATTTGGCAATGTTCCTTCTGTTTCTATTTTGTGGCATAATGTAAAAAGAACTAGGCAATGTTCTTTTCTATTTCTATTTTGTGGAATAATGTGAAAAGTATTGGCATTTATTCTTCTTTGATAGTCTGATAGAATTCTGTACTAAAAGCACCGGCCTTGTGATTTTTTTTTTTTTTTTTTTTTTTTTTTTTGGTTGGGAAACTTTTAATTGCTGCTTCTATGTCACTAGGTGTTACAGGTCTTTTTTACAATTGCTTATCTGATCTTGATTTAACTTTGGTTGTTGGTGTTCTGTGTTATATGGGTCAGAGGGTCACTCCTAAACATAATTCAGGTTTAGCAACAGCTGCAGGCAAGCCAGCTTCTGATGAACTGATTGACTTGGTGGCTTCACAAAAGCCTGCTATATTAACACACACACACACACATACACATACACACACACACACACACACACACACACACACACACACACACACAAAGACCTTTGCAAGTCAAGTTCCGCATACCAAAACCTCTTTTCTGGAGTTGTTTGAAGGAACCATTTGCCTAAGCAGTTCTCAGCCATGAGACCTCCTAGTTTGCCAGGTCCTCTCAAGACTAAGTTATGCAAAGGCTCTGGAATTCCTTCAAAAGAGCAACTCAGACAACAATCCCTGACTTTAAACAAAAAAATAGTTCAAAGCCTAGGTGCTAGCACTCACTCGGAATTCAAGCCGGATGCAATGGCTCTGTGGAATCTCTCCCTACAGTTGATAGATGGTGTATATCAAGAAAATTATCCATTTCTTTTAGAGCTTCCAATTTGGTGGAATGCTACTAGTTTTTAAAGTGTCCTTAATCAGTCTCTGGATTTCCTCAGTGTCTGTTGTTATGTCCCCCTTTTCGTCTCTAGTTTTGTTACTTTGGATCTTCTCTCTCCACCTTTTAGTTAATTGGGCTACAATTTTGTCAATCTTATTGATTTTCTCAAAGAATCAACTATTTGTTTCATTGATTCTTTGTAGTGTTTATTTGTTTCTATTTTATTGGTTTCTCTCCTGAGTTTGATTATTTCTTGCCATTTACTCCTTTGGGGTGTTATTTTTTCTTTTTGTTCTAGAGCTTTCAGGTGTGCTGTTAATTTACTAATGTAAGATCGCTCCAATTTTTGATGTAGGCACTTAGTGCTATGAACTTGTCTCTTAGAACTGCCTTTATTGTATACCATAAGTTTGAGTATGTTGTGTTTTCATTTCCATTCAATTCGAGAAAGCTTAAAATTTCTTCCATAATTTCTGTCTTGACCCATTTTTCATTCAGTAGTAATTTGTTCCATTTTTATGAGTTTGTAAACTTTCTGTTGTTTTGTTGTTGATATCCAGTTTTAATCCATGGTTGTCAGATAGGGTTCAGTGTGTTATTTCAGTTTTCTTGTGTCTGTTGAGACTTGCTTTGTGCCCGAGTATGTGGTCAACTTTGGAGAAAGTTCCATGAGCTGCTGAGGGTGTATATTCTTTTGTATTTGGCTGAAATGACCTGTAAATACCTGTTAGATCCATTTGGTTCATAATGTCAGTTAGCTCCAGCATTTCTCTGTTTAGCTTTTGTCTGGATGACCTTTCTGTTGGCAAGAGTGGGGTACTGAAGTCTCACACTATCACTATTACAGTGTGAAGGTCAATATATGGTTTAAGGGCTGTAGTCATGTTTCTTTCATGAACTTGTGTGCCCTTGTATTTGGTGCATAGATGTTAAGAATTGTAATATTGTCTTCATGGAATTTTCCTTTGGTGAGTATGTAGTGTCCTTCCTCATCTCTTCTGATACATTTTGGGTTGAAGTCTATTTTGTCAGATATTAAAATGGCTGCATCAACTTTCTTCTTGGGTCCATTTGCTTGGAACATCTTTTTCCATCCTTTTACCCTGAGTTGATGTCTATCCTTGTTAAATTGTGTTTCTTGGATGCAGCAGAATGAAGGATCCTGTCTTCACATCCATTCTGTTAACCTGTGTCTTTTTATTGGGGAATTAAGATTATTGATATTGAGAGTCATGAGTGAGCAGTGTTTCTTGGTTACCATTATTTTGTTATTGCAGTATAAATTATTTTCCCCCTCTTTTGATTTTCAGGTCTGATATCATTTACTCTTTGTGTTTTCTTGGGTGTTGTTAACCTCTTCAGGTTGAAGTTTTCCTTCTTTTGCCTTCTGTAGGGCTGGATTTGTAGATTAATACTGCTTAAGTTTAGTTTTATCATTGAATTTCTTTTTTCTATCTGTTGTGATTGAAAGACATTCCACAATGTCAGAACTTATTGAATAACAATTAATTCATATGGTTTAGCTGTTTCATGACAGCAATTTGTCATATAATCCTGCATACCTTGGCAACATTGCCA
The DNA here is from genome assembly GCF_949786415.1 of Peromyscus eremicus. NCBI lineage: Eukaryota > Metazoa > Chordata > Mammalia > Rodentia > Cricetidae > Peromyscus > Peromyscus eremicus. The sequence continues at coordinate 104,095,909 of NC_081419.1, forward strand.
AGGCAAATACAGGTTCTTTTATTCTAATCTTAATTATTAATATTAACTCTCATATCACACAGTACACAGTAACATATCTATATATCTATATGCAGATATATGCTTTATAGAACAAATATAAATTAAAGAGACTACAGCAGAGTTCAAGAGGTTTCAGGAGGACTGAGAAAGGATTTGTACTGATACTGAACCAGACTAGTGCTGTCAGGGAGCTTCCAAAATTGACTCAGAGCTGGATGTGATGGTACACACCTTTGATCTCAGCACTGGGGAGAGAAAGAGAGCTCTGGGACTTCAAGGGCATCCAGTGCTACAAAGTTAGATCCTGTCTCAAAATAAATAAATAGATCACACAAAAGGAAATTTTTCAACAATTTTATTAGCATTTGAGAGAGAGAGAGAGAGAGAGAGAGAGAGACAGAGAGAGACAGAGAGAGAGAGAGAAACAGGGAAGGGGGATAGAAAAAGAAAAAACAAAGCCATTTTTGATTTAGGTCAGCAATGGAAGTCTACATGCGGCTGCAGAAAGCAGGGGTGAGGTGGGAGGCTATACTCAGAGAAAACAACTTAAGAAAGCACAGGGTGTCAGGGCAAGCACGTTTAGAATTTGATTGGATATCCAAGAGAAAGAAAGAAAAGTTATACTTCTGAATTAGATTTTAAAAAGTGCTAAGGTTTAGCAGTTAAGATCTGTAAGCAACTGCATAAGGCAGGGTTGTATAAGTACATTGTCTCATTTCAGGCATAATTATTCCTCCCATCTCCTCAGTATGTCTTTGGATGAGTCAGATTTCCTCATTCTAGGGTGGTCTCCTGACCAGATGACTGGTAGACCCAGTTAGATTAACTTTCAAGGAAAAGCACAATAAATTGTGATGCTTTCATCTTTGGAGCAGATTAGAACGTCACATTTCTATTCAGGGTTAGAAGCAGAACTCAGATTCCACTCTTTTGACCAGGGGGGATGTAGCTTTCACTTAATGGACCAAAGCTGATCTTGAGGGAGGTGTTCATCCTCCATGGCCTCTGAGATGTCTAGTGCCTGTCTAGCTGCCCAATACTACTTCATCCAAACCAATGAGATGGGGATAACTATACACGACACAAAGCCCACTGCTAGGCAGCTCCAGGAATCATTCCCAGCTTCCTTTGCAGACAAGAAACTGTGCTATGCCCTACCTCTTTGGAGTCAGGGTGATTCCTTCTACCAACCTTTACTGAACACTGAGAGCTAGACATGTGCAAGCCATGCCCACATTCAATAAAATAAAATCTAGAACCCTTTCCATGTTGAGCAGACAACCTAGGATGGTAGGACCAGCTCTGTCCTGCTAGAGAAAAGGCTTTGGTAACTCAGAGTCACTAGGAAAAACACCGAGCTCTTGTCATTTTCTAACATCCCAGGACAATAGGAGGTATGCTTTTTCTCTTTCAGTCTGGCCATCTACTACCTGAACTCCGTTTCAAAAAGTCTTTCCAGAGCTAATGCCCAGCTGCGAAAGAAAATCCAAGCGGTGAGTCTCTCAGGAGCTACAACCTTAATGGTGTTCTTATTTCTTGCTGATTAACTCTGTGATCTCAGTTGTGTTCTTTCAGTGGTTTTCTGTTATGCCAAATCTAAAATCCTGCACTACAGGGAGCAGCCCTGTAGGGTTCAACAGTGTGCATATACAGCTGAATATTTGAAAGGCCAATGGCGCAGCTTAGTGGCAGAGAAAGTGCTTAGCAGTCACAAGGCTCTGGAGTCAGTCACTAGCACTTCCACATTTGCACACAAGCATATGCATGCACACATGTACACACACACACACACACACACACACACACACACACACACACACACACACACAGAGCCATCTTAATAGTATAAATACTAAAAGAAATGGCCAAACAACACATTGTTGATCCTCAGCCTGAGATGTCTCCTTGATACACAGGCAGCTTCTCTCAACATCCCAGCTGACTATTCTCTCTAGAAAGACAGACAGAAAACATTCTCTCTCTCTCTCTCTCTCTCTCTCTCTCTCTCTCTCTCTCTCTCTCTCTCTCTCTCTCTCTCTCTCTCTCAAACTCTAATCTCTGTGTCTTTTCATCTCACTTCCTGTCATGCCTCTGAAACTAACATATACCTGGCTGCCAGTTCCCCACCCACACTTCCTTGTTAGCCTCACTGGCTCCTGCCCAGATACAGAACACTGAAATAAATGTTGGATGTAACTTCAAGTGCTGTGTGAACCCGAGCCACACACTACACTCTCCAGTTAGTTGTGGAACCAATAACAGGCAGTTGAAGGTTGTCGGCAAGAACTACAGACACGCTCCTACCTCACCTCTCATGATCCAGGGCTCTAAGCATCAGACACCCATGCCCTAGCTTGCATAAATAATTCCTTATTTTTTCCCCCTGCAGCTCCGTGAAATTGAAAAGAACCATAAATCTGTCAAAGGAAAAGCCATAGTCACAAATTCTGAGGACACACTTCAGAACAGCTCCAAAAATGCCACCCAACTACAACTCACTAAGGAAGGTAAATTTTTTTCCACTATGATAACTTTTTCCAAGTCCACGTGGAAATTGTAAAGAACATATGATGTGGAATTGGACTGATCTGGGTTTAAGATAAGGACACTGGTGATTAACAATAATTATTAATTAAGTACCTCACAGGATGGCGAGAGTGAAAGCAGAGAATGTAAAGTGCTTAAGGGAACTCCTGGCATACAGAATAAACTGACAAACCCTTGCTAGAGGTAGTGTTTGTAGTTTCTAAAAGAGAGATATGCTGGAGCTGGACAAGTAGCTCAGTGGTTAAGAGCACTGGCTGCTCTTCCATGGGATCAGGTTCCAGTCCCAGCATCCACATGGCGGCTCACAGTCCAGCGCTATCTTCTGGCATCCTTGGGCTCTGCATACACATGGCACATAGACGTACATTCAGGGAAAACACTCTCTCAGAAGGGTCTCATGTCTCTAAAGAGGGATCATAGATAGACCAGGCCCCAGTGTGGGGGAGAGGAAAGAGCAAGATGAAAAGACCTTGTCTGAGGTTATCTCATTGTCTCAGGAACAACTGTTCTAAAGGGTACCACTGTGCAATGTTGACCTTTGATGAGAGAACTGTACAAAATGCATAATAAATGACTAATAATTTAAGGGTTAGAATTTTTTATGTGTTCCAGTGTATCAGCAGTTGCATTTCATGTATTCTTCATCATTATTTTTTGAGGATTAACCAGAATAATACTAGCTGCTATAACAAACAGGTCCAAAATATCTTATTACATCTCGCTCAAAGCAAAAATCTAAATGGAGTGTTTCCCCTTAGTGGCCACAAGTACAGGAAATGTCATGAGTGGTCAAGGGCTAAGGCTGGGCATTTGCAGGTTCCGGGCCTCTTAGCCAAAGAACTGAAAATAAGAGCTCACACAGATTTACCAAAGTAATAAGAGAGCTTTATTGGGAACAAAGCAACAGTACAGATTAGAAAGGGAAACACTGTAAATAAAGATAGACCCAGGGCATGGTGGCACAGGCCTTTAATCCCAGCACTCAGGAGGCAGGGACAAGAGGATCACTGTGCGTTCAAGGCCAGCCTGATCTACAAAGTAAGTTCCAGGACAGCCAGTGTTGTTGCACAGAGAAACTCTGTCTCAAAAAAAAAAACCCAAAAACAAAAACAAAAATAATAATACTAATAATAATAAAGATAGACAGCAGGCCATGAGTGAAAATATCCTATAGCCCTAGCATACAGCCTGGAGTCTCTTTTGTGGGAAAGGAGGGGCTGGTTACTAAAAGGCACAGTTTGATGGATCCTCTATTTTATTTAAAGATTAAGTCACATGTTCATTTTTTCTACTACAAATATTTGCCTCACCGTGCATGTGCCCCAAACAAGTTCAGAATGAATCAGTTCCTCTATTCATCATACTCAGATAGATTGGGAATACACTTGAACAGAAATTGTCTAAATTTAATTGTTGTCAGGACCAGGAAAATGTGTACTGTTGTTCAGAGAGGGGCGTGCATGTGCAGGTGGGAGTCTCGGGGGTCTGAGTTTGCTAAGTGCAATGTGCAAAGATGCAGTGTTAACAGAACATGCAGGTGAAGGAGCTAGCCTGACAAATGCATTATTACAGGAGGTGTGGCGTGCATAATTCAAAACTAAATAGGACCCCAGGATACTACACTATTCCCTCTGCTTGTCTGCTTTGAAAGGAAAGCATGACTCCTTCCAACCCATGGCTCTGCCTGTATCAGATTTCTGAAAGAAGAAAAGCCTAGAAGCCATAATTGGCAGTGGCACATGTAAATCCACAAGAGGAACAGTGTCTGTTTCTGTGTTCCATAAGAAGAGGAATTAGGGGGAGGGGAGAAGTTAAGAAAGCGAAAGAGCTGGAAATGAGGCTGTTGTCTAAGAGTTATTGTAGCCTCTTCCCTGCCATCATCAGGTCTGACCTGGCTGTCCCCCTGAGAGGCTGCTGTCACTGCTGCACCAGTTTTTCCTATGGAAAACCTAGGATAACAGCTCTACCTGGGGGCTGGAGAGATGGCTCAGCAGTTAAGAATGCATGCTGCTCTTCAGAGGTCACAAGTTCACCCAGCACGCACACTGGGTGACTTACAACCCCTGTGACGCCAGCTCCAGGGGATCCAATGACTTCTCCTGGATACATATAAAGACACATAAATATAAGTAAAAAATTTAAACAGATCTAAAAAACAAACCAACAAGAATCGCTAGCCTGAGACCAGAGTTCAAACTCTGGTTCCCCAGGCAGCAGACAAATCTCTTCAAGGACAAATCAGACCCCAGGGCAATGGGACAGTTCTCATAGCACCAAATGGGATCAGAACCTACAAATACAGCAGAGCAGCTCCAGACGGCTCCGACTGAAATGGACAACATCTTCTACACCTTCATCCTTGTCTTTGTTTTCCAGAGCCCACATCTGATTCTCCCAGCCAAATCCAGACCCTGGACAAGAAAGGGCAGGGCCCTGGCAGCTCCGGTACTGACGTCAGGGCCTCACAGCCGACCTCCTGGCACCTTGTTGGATCTCAGCCCCCAAGAGTCAGATCAGAGTCTGGCCAAGCCCAGTCTCAGACTTACACATGCAGGGCAGCTTCTAGAAAGAGTACCCAGAGGCCTCACAAATGATGGCTGGCATTCCTGGGGCTCCTAGTCCAGGGCTTGATCCGCAGGCTCTACTGTTTGGTATATTCCTTCCCTTCTCCTCTCACACACATGCATGTTCCCATATCACACATGTAACATATGAACTTCGATCCTTGCTCTGCAGCCCTTGTTTACTACTCAAAGGGAAGGACAATGGCTTCCCATGATTTGGGGAGTGGGGGAAGCCCAAATTAACTAGCTTCCCAATGTCCTATTCAGGCAACCTTGGACCCCACATACTAGTGGTTTCCCTTGGCTCCAAACTTGGGGAGGCAGGGATGAGGCCATGACTCCCTGTGTGGACTTTTTCCATGGTGTACATGTTGGGACCCATGTTTCTGCACCCCTTCTGGGTAGAACTATGGTGTGGAGGAGCCTACATGTCTAACATCAGCCCTATCTAAAGGAGGCTAGACTGTTCAAATAGCAGGTCTAAGCAAAACAAAACAGAGCTGGATGAGCCAGAGTCGTTTTGACAGGAAAATCAGTGATACCCAACACTGAGGGAAGCTGATGCCAGTTAAGCACAGAAACTGCACTGGAGCCTCCTAGCAGCAAGACAAAGGAACACATGGGCAACACAGTTCTTCCGATCCATGTTGGGGAATATTGCAAGATGTGTTACTTTTGTTTATGCTGCATTTGTTTAACTCTGTGAAACTTGTTACTGTGCCTGTCTAAAATACCTGATGGTCTAATAAAGAGCTGAACGGCCAATGTCGAGGCAGGAGAAAGGATAGGTGGGGCTGGCAGGCAGAAAGAATAGAAGGAGAAATGTGGGAGAGGAGAGAAGAAAGAGCAAGAGAAGGAGGAGGACACAAGGGGCCAGCCACCCAGCTACATAGCAAGCCACAGACTGAGAAGTAATGAAAGGTATACAGAAATTTAAAGAAAAGGTAAAAGTCCAAAGGCAAAAGGTAGATGGGCTATGTGGTGGTATTGTGTTCCCCAAAATATTGTGTACCCTAATAAATTTATCTGGGGTCAGAGGACAGAACAGCCACCAGACATAGAGGCCAGAAAATGGTGGCACACACGCCTTCAATCTATCACTTGGGAGGCAGAGATCCATCCGGATCTCTGTGAGTTTAAAGCCACACTGGAAACAGCCAGGCATGGTGACTCACGCCTTTAATCCCAAGAAGTGAGCCTTTATTCCCAGGAAAAGATGGCAGAAAGCAGAAAGGTATATAAGGCGTGAGGACCAGGAACTAGAGCAAGTTAAACTTTTAGGCTTTTGAGCAACAAACAGTTCAGGTGAGATTCATTCTGGATGAGGACTCAGAGGCTTCCAGTTTGAGGAAACAGGATCAGCTGAGGAATTGGCAAGGTGAGGAAGCTGTGGCTTGTTCTGCTTCTCTGGTCTTCCAGCATTCACCCCAATACCTGGCTTCAGGTTTGTTCTAATTAATAAGAACTTTTAAGATTCCTGCTACAGGGCTAATTTAAGAAAAGCTGGCAAGAAACAAGCCAAGCTAAGGCCAGATATTTATAATTAAGAATAAGCCTCTGTGTGTGATTTATTTAGGAGCTGGGTGGTAGACCCCCACAAAAAAAATCAAAGACAAACAACATGAGATCCAACTGAAGAAAACTTGAGGATTTCTCAGGACGGGAAAGTTTTCTTCATGCACTAAATTCTAAAAGGAATTGGATAACCTGTTTCCTGTATAAGGGTCCTTGAACACGGTGCTTCTTCTGTTTCCTAGTGGGCATAAGTCAGGGAAGCCTGGCCATTAAGAAGGCTTTGCTAGAAGCCGAAGGCTTAGCAAGGTAGAAGTCTTAGTTGAGAGTTCTCTAGAGACCTCAAATGTTCTACAGACAGTACCTTCCTCTACTCTGTATACCCAGACCCAAGAGAGCACCTCACCCCATGTTTCTGAGTATTCTGAAGACAGCCCCTTCTTTTAGCCAGTTTCTTTTGTTGTAGCTATCACCCAAGTCCTCAAGGGCCCTCGAGGTACCCCCACATATTGTACATCAGGCAAAATCCTGGTAGTGAGAAGACTTCACAGCCACTCATGAGATTATACAGTGAGAGCAGTTTTCAAACTGAACTTCACTCATGAGCTGCAGTGGCATGAGAATGCAGACATATGAGCAGGAGAAACAGGGCACTTACTTCACCTCAGCCCATCCTAACAAGGTGAAGATCTCCATGGAAACTCAGTGAGCCTCCAGATCTGACAACGCCTGCAAGTCACACAGTGCTTTCTGGGGACAAACATTCTAGCTGTCTAGATACCAACACGAGAACTCAGGCAGTCTAACCCACGCCAGCCAGCAAAGCCCACAGCAGCATCCATGCCTCCAACATCATCATCTTGCCTGCATAATGTCAACTCAGAAATGAGAACAGGTGGGAGGCACCTCCTGAGCCATCAGCCTCTATGACTGTTGTGCCTCTGACAGTTAACAATACACATAAACGCCTACTACAAACTAAATAAATTGCCTGTTTTGAGGATGCATAATTCTATATTAGTGAATATACTTGCTGTCTATTGCTATATATCCAATTAGCCCCTAAATTGATGCTTTTAAATGGGCTGGGCATAGTGTCACATGCCTATAATTCTGGGCACTCAGGAGGCAGAAGCAAGGGGTTTACATCAAGCTCAAGGCCAATCAAGTTTACATAGTGAATTTCAGGCCAACCAAGGTTATACAGTGAAACCTTGTCTCAAAAATCCAAAAAGAGCCGGGCGGTGGTGGCGCACGCCTTTAATCCCAGCACTCGGGAGGCAGAGCCAGGCGGATCTCTGTGAGTTCGAGGCCAGCCTGTGCTACCAAGTGAGTCCCAGGAAAGGCGCAAAGCTACACAGAGAAACCCTGTCTCGAAAAACCAAAAAAAAAAAAAAAAAAAATCCAAAAAGAAAGTAAATAAATAAAGCACATTATTTATTATGCTTGATAGTGTCTATGGCCAAGAATTTGGGGGTGGGCTGGGGAAATAGCCTAATCAATACAGTGCTTACAGTGAAAGTATGAGGACCTGAGTTTGACCCCCAGAACCCATGGAAAAGTCAAGAGCAGCAGCCTGCATCTATAACCCTGGACAAGGGGACATGGAGACAAACAGATCCTAGGGACTTGCTGACTAGCTAGTCTAGCTCAAACAGTGAACTCCTTGTTCAATGGTTGTCTCAAAAAAATAGAAAGTGATAGAGGAAAGCACTGTATATGGATCTCCACATGTACACACACACACACACACACACACACACACACACACACACGAATCTGGGAATGGCTTACAAGGCATAATCCCATAATTGCTTACACAGATGGCTATGGGCAGGAAGCTTTAATTCCTCCTAGGTATTGACAGGAGACCATGGTGATTCTCCTTGTGAACCTCTCCATAAAGCTGTGTCAAAGTCAAATAAAACTATGGAGGCAAATCTCCATTAAAGGAAATTGTTAATAAACAAAGGATAGGATTGCAATCTGGAATACAGCATGCACAGGCCAGAGGGGACCGTGTTATATCTGGAGAAGGAAGAATCATTGTTTATTAGGACAGAGAGATCTACACAGGATATTCTGAAAGACCTGTGGCATTGTGGGTATTTTCAGGAGCTGGCAACACTTTCAAATTGGCAACACTTAATGTACAAACCCAGTCTTGTTTTTTTTTAAGGTTTGGGTTTTTTGTTTGTTTTTTGAGACAGTGTTTCTCTGAGTACCCCCGGCTGTCCTAGAACTCACTTTGTAGACCAGGCTGGCCTCAAACTCAGAGATCTGCCTGCCTCTACCTCCCAAGTGCTGGGATTAAAGGCACGTAACACCATCTGGATTGAAGATTTATTTTTATCTGTATGAGTGTTTTGCCTGAATGTATGTCTATGCACCATATGCATGCCTGGTGTTCATGGAGTTGAGAGGAGTGCATCAGATCCCCTGTTACAGTTGTGAGCTGCCACGTGGACGCTGGGATTCAAACCTAGATCCTCTGGAAGAGCAGACAGTGCTCTGTGCACTGAGAAATCTCTCTGTCCTCATTGTTCAATAAATTTTCACAGCTACTTGAGTGAGCTAAGGAATAGGGTGGAGGAAGAACACATTGGTAGGTGAAAAAAGGTATTAATGTAATGTGGGCTTTCAGTTAAGGGATATTACTATTTGAAAACAAACTAAGGTTGCTACCTGCTGTTTTCTTAGGTTTGACTTTCCAGCATATTCCATCTTAACACTTCATATTCCATGAAGGCATCACAGCCTGTGGAGGCAGGCTCGCAATAGGGCTGTGGGTAGGGCACATACACCCAGGTTGCTTTATCCACAGCATGGGGCTAAGTGCACTCATCCGGCCATGTGGGTGATGGACCTAGCCAAAATGTAGAGCTTTATGGACACAGTTCAGAAGAAACTGGACAGTGTGCTGTACCCTATCACCAACCTCTGAGTCAAAGAGGTCTCATGTGGTGACTGCTCCTTAAGGGGTTGTACCATTACTCTGGCCTACCAGCAGCTGCAGTGAGAGATTATCCCGTCAAGTTCCTCAGGTCCACCCTCTCATACCTGAAGTTGTACCTAGGAGCATCTACACTTGACCTACAGTAGCTGCCTCCTTGGTTACCTGCCACTACTACCTTCCAGAGCCCAGAAGGTACATCTGGCCACCAGCAGGCTAAGCCAGACAGGTGTGGCAGGAATCGATTCCTTTGGTGCCCAGGGAGGAATCTGACTCTGGGTGTTACCTGTGCTAGCATTGGGATACAGAAAGTTCTAAATTTCCAAGAACAAGGACCACTCCCATTTTTGTCTTTAGAGTACTCTATTACTACACAGACTAGGTACTAGGATGTTCAGGAAAACCTAAGTCACTATGGCTTAAACAAGTGAAGCTTGTTTGCACATAATCCGAATTCCAGAAACAGTTAACATGGTGTTGCTCCAATAGCTCAGCTAGGGAAGGACTTGCTCTCTGCAGTCACCTGGCCTTTCCCTTGTTGCTTCTTTACTTCATGGCCACAAGACTGAGAGGACTGAGCAGACGCCATAACATGCTGCTCAGTCTGCTCTCATGGATCAGGCCTCAATTTCAGTTTCCTGAGACTGAGCACGTAGTTTCTGGGAGGGCCATGAACCAAAGACAATTAATCACTGATGCCCCTGTCAGCAGGGACAGGGGGATAAAACACACCAAGCCTGGGCCACTGAGCCAGCCCCCACAGTCAATACAGGCTAGGCCAGCCAGCCTCCATAGCAGTTCAAGGACAAAGCCTGGGACTTGTCCAGGCCTGCCCAAAAATGGATAACTGTAGCCCCGACAAACCCCAACTAACCCTAGCCAATTAAAAGTTACTAACATGATTGCCACTCGAATAAACCAATCCTGAGTCTGTTCCTATATAGTCTGTAGACCCTACAAACCAATCCTACATAGTCTGTAGACCCCAAGACCCCCCCCATTTGCTTTACCCCCTATAAAAAACCCTGCCCCATTGCTACTAGGGTCTCTCCTGCTCTTCTGCTACATCAGACGGATGGATAGAGAGGCCTGAGTTAACTCGCAATAAAAGACTCTGCTTTTGCATTGGATTTGGTCTCTTGATGGTCTTTGGGAGTCCAGACACTGGGCACAACAAAGACAACTGCTGTATCTTCAGGAATCTATGTTTAAGGAAGAAATGAGGGGGTTGGGGAGAGTCAGAGACAAACCTGCTGGAACTATCAATTTAAATCAGAAAGGAAAACCTCTTTCAGAAACCTGGTCATATCCTCTCACATATTTCTATCTAGGCATCCTAGGCTAACTATAGTGGCCACCCTTAGCTCCAAACAAAGTAAAGATGGCAGGGAATTGGATTGGCCAAGCACACTCATCATATTCTATCCCCCAGAACAGAACTGTCTTCTGAAATAAAATAGGAATCTGCACTGGTTGTCAGCTTAACACAAGTTAGAGTCATCTGGAAAGAGAGAGCCTCAGTTGAGGGTTGCCTCCATCAAGTGGGCCTGCTGGGCGTTTCATGGATTAATAGTTAATATGGGAAGGCCCAGGCCTGTGGGTGGTGTCACCCCTGGACAAGTGGTCCTGGGTTGAATAAGAAAGCAGGCTGAACAAGCCATGAAGATCAAGCCAGTAAGCAGCATCCCTCCGTGACCTCTGCTGCAATTTCTGCCGTCTTTCCTAAATAACAGATCGGGATGGCAAAATATAACCCGAATAAACTCTTTCCTCCCCAAGAAGGTGTTTCACGCAACAGGAAGCAAACTACAACAGGACCCTGCAATCAGGAGCAGGAGAAACTGTGTATCTGTTAGCTTTGTTGAGTAACAAATGAGCTCCAGACTGAGCCGCTCAGGAGTTAGGGGCTCTCACATTGAGAGTTTGGGCTAGGCTCATCTGAGCTTTCTGCTTGGCTTACCTGGACTCACTTGTAGATGTCAGTCAGCTGTCACCTCAGCTGGGGCTGGTTGGGCTAGGATAGCTTAACTCATGTGGCAATTGACAACTGTAGGCTGGAGGGGCTTCATAGCCCCTGTGGCCTTTCTAGCAGGTTAACTCAGGTTTATTCTTATGAATGGTCTTCAAGTTCCTATAGAGAGTAGAAGTGACCCTGGGACTAGGACAATGTGATTCTGCTGCATTTTTTACCCAGATTCAAGAGGCAGAGACAGACTCCAGCTCCCAGTAACAGGAACCCCAAAGAACTGGGCCACTGTCCATCCATCATAGATGAGTTTGGGGGGGCTAATAAAAGTATTTGTCTCTTACACAAATACACACTTACACACAGGGCCTCACCTTGCTCAACCTGAACCCCTAAGACACTGTCCTTGCCCTGAGGGCCTAGAGGAAGAGGTGATAACGTTAGGCCTCAGTATCTCTAAGGGATGGTTCCCTCAGCAAGGCCTCTCTCATTGTTTGCACTGGTGGGTTGGGAGTGAGCAGATGGAATGTTCCAGGGGAGGGTTTCTGTAAACCAAGAGTACTAGGGGTCAGGAAAAGGAAAGGTGCAGCGTGAGGCAGACCTTGCTCCCATCACACTCAAGGAGCCCAACCAATCAGTTGGCATTTTCATGCCTGTTTCCCCAGCTCAATATCAAAGACAACAGTTTTCCCACTATCACCCCTGACTTGTACACTCACAGGTACTAGTGGCTGAGGTGCCAGCCTATAAGAGAATCTGACCAGGGTACCAAGAGCATTCACTGTGCTGGTGGTCCTCACTCAACTCAGTAAAGTCATTTCAGACATACTCTGATGTGCATATCCAGCCCTGCTCAAGTGCATAAAGTCCTTTCTCCGTATGAGACTTTAAGAAATAAATGAGAGGCAGAGGCAGAGAGGCAAAGAGGCAGAGGAGGAGGCACAGTCATAATAAAGACCAGAAGCTGAGCTTTTATCTGCTGAGGAGTTGGTGAGAACATGGAGATTAAGAGCTTAGAGCAGGGATGCCTTTAATCCCAGCACTTGGGAGGCAGAGCCAGGCGGATCTCTGTGAGTTCAAGGCCAGCCTGGGCTACAAAGTGAGTTCCAGGACAGGCTCCAAAGCTATACAGAGAAACCCTGTCTCAAAAAAACAAAACAGAACAAAAAAATCGAGATACCGCTATCATTGAACCCTGGCTGGGAAATGGGCCATATAAGGACAACTTTCAAATTGTGCTGTGAAGTTTAACAAATTGTTGTAAGACTACAACATGCCAGCCATTATGCCACTACTCAACAATAACATAGCACCACAAGTGTGGATGAGAGAGTAGAAGACCTATACTGGCAGTGTCACTGAGAGAAATGAAAAGGACCACTGAGCTAAATGATGGTCTTAAGGTTGTCCTTATTCCTGGAGTCTATGTGAAGAGCTGCCAAAGAATTTTGGGGGCTTCTTTCCATATTTGAAAAAGGGTCCAGAATTGCTAGAAGCCATTTCAAACATGATGCGATTTTTCTCACTGGCAATATGTGTGAAGTATCGCCACCTTGTGGCACTTGCTTGCAGTTTCAGTCTCTAGAACTCTCAGGGTTGGATTTAAAATGGTCCTCTGCCTCCACCGATGCCACCAGTGTTGACTGACAGTTAAAAACTCCGGGCTAACACACTAAAGTGACACAGTTCGTGTCTGATCCTTTCCAAAGGACAGACAGTCACATCACACAGAAAGGGGAAGGAGGGCCTAGGTGCCTATGGCTTAAAGTTCAAAGCTGAAGCATACCTCGAGAACCCAGAGCCCCACTCAGAAATGCTCCTCATCTCGGATGTATCTCAGCAGAAAACCCTGCGGTGGACTCTTCTCAGAAAAACAACTGCCTGAATAAGAATTTTCTGTTGAATATCTATCAATTCTTCAGTTAACCCTCTCAAGAGGTGAGGCCTAGTTCCCTTCCTTTTGAATGTGACCTGAACCTAACAAATGTAAAACACCTCTGGGCCCCAGCACTCTGGAGGGAGCATGCTTAGCCTAAAGCTGCCAAGTGAAGGATGTGCCCTTGGCAATAAGTCCTCTAGGAAGGAGTCTGGTTCTCAAGTGCAGATCTCAAAAGGGAACAGACACCGAACAGCACGGAACCACAGACACCCGAAGGAGGCCCAGAGCTCAGAGGCATTATGCATCTGGCTGGGACCAGCATATCTAAGAGGACAGACAGACTGACTGTACAGGCCCAGCCACCAGACCTTTGCAGCCAGGCAACAGTAGAACTAACGGCTCAAGATACAACCTTCAGCCGGGCGGTGGTGGCGCACGCCTTTAATCCCAGCACTCGGGAGGCAGATGCAGACGGATCTCTGTGAGTTCGAGGCCAGCCTGGGCTACAGAGTGAGTTCCAGGACAGGCGCAAAGCTACACAGAGAAACCCTGTCTCGAGGAAAAAAAAAAAAAAAAAAAAAAAGGGAGAGATACAACCTTCAAACCTGACTGAGCACAAGAACCTGATAGAGTACTGTCTGTCCCCAGCATTAAGTTGTGAAATGCCTTTTTTAAGAGCCAAGTAAGAGAAATTACTTTTTTTGTTTGTTTGTTTGTTTGTTTGTTTTTCAAGACAGGGTTTCTCTGTGTAGCTTTGCGCCTTTCCTGGAACTCACTCTGTAACCCAGGCTGGCCTCGAACTCACAGAGATCCGCCATTCCTGGCTGTCCTGGAACTCACTGAGATTCACCAGCCTCTGCCTCTCAAGTTCTGGGATTAAAGGCATATGGCACCACCACCTGGCTGAAATTACTCCTTTTAAAAGAGAACAGACTCTTAACAAGACTGTTTAAAGTAGGAAGGATGAAGATACTAACAATTAGCAAATTTACCATCTGAATGGATTTTCCAATTCCTATCATTCAATCAGTGAAAGTAAATATTTATCTCCTGTCATTGGAAATTGAATGGTATTGGTAACTGTCTCACCATGTGAAACTTAATTATATTTATTGTTTACATATGTAAATGAATAACTGAAGTAACTTTTAAAAATGAGCTTACGAGAGTGTGTAAAAATGATGTTAGCCTGATCTTTGACAAAGAAGACAAAACTATACAATGGAAAAAAGAAAACATCTTCAACAAATGGTGTTGGCATAACTGGATGTCAACATGTAAAAGATTGCAAATAGATCCATATCTGTCACCATGCACAAAACTGAAGTCCAAGTGGATCAAAGACCTCAACATAAATCCAGTTACACTGAACTTGATAGAAGAGAAAGTAGGAAGTAGTCTTGAATGCATTGGCACAGGAGATCACTTCCTAAATATAACACCAGTAGCACAGACACTGAGAGAAACAATCAATCAATGGGACCTCTTGAAACTGAGAAGCTTTTGTAGGGCAAAAGACAAAGTCAATAAGACAAAAAGACAGACTACAGAATGGGAAAAGACCTTCACCAATCCCACACCTGACAGTGGACTGATCTCCAAAATATATAAAGAACTCAAGAAATTAGACATCAAAATACTGAACAATCCAATTAAAAAAATGGGCTACAAAGCTAAACAGAGAATTCTCAAAAGAAGAACCTCAAATGGCTTAAAGCCATTTAAGGAAATGCTCAACATCCTTAGTCATCAGAGAAATGCAAATCAAAATGACTCTGAGATACCATCTTACACCTGTCAGAATGGCTATGATAAAAAACACTAATGACAGTCAATGTTGGAGAGGTTGTGGAGCAAAGGGAACACTCCTCCACTGTCGGTGGGAGTGCAAACTTGTACAACCACTGTGGAAATCAGTATGGCGGTTTCTCAGAAAATTGGGAATCGATCTACCTCAAGACCCAGCCATACCACTCTTGGGCATATACCCAAGGAATGCTCAATCATACCACAAAGATACATGCTCAACTATGTTCATAGCAACATTATTCTTAATAGTCAGAACCTGGAAACAACCTAGATGCCCGTCAACTGAAGAATGGATTAAGAAAATGTGGTACATATACACAATGAAGTATTACTCACCAGAGAAAAACAATGACATCATGAAATTTGCAGGCAAATGGATGGAACTAGAAAATATCATCCTGAGTGAGGTAACCCAGACTCAGAAGGACAAATATGGTATGTACTCACTCATAAGTGGATACTAGATATAAAGCAAAGGACAATCAGACTGTAACCCACAGATCCAGGGAGGCTACCTAGCAGGGGGGACCCTAGGATGACTGTGGCTTATAATAAGTTTTGGTTTTGCCCAATCACTGGGCAAGCTTTAGTGAAACATTTCACTATTAGGATAAGAATCTGTACCGTATCAAGCGGATGAAAGGATATGCTGGCTGTACTTTCAGGAGGGGAGGCAAAAATCTTTTTAGATTATGGATTAGCCTATAGAAAACTGTCTGCGGTAAATCAAACAGTGAAGGGGAAGATGAATAGGAATCTCACTTACACAACTTAAGTAAAACATAGCTCACTGAACAGATGAAGACAGGTTTCTTCTGTATCCCAGAATCTAATCAATATTTATATGTATAATTCAGCTATCATTTGGCTTAAAAGGGCTTATTGGGAAATGTTATCATTTTTACTATTTCCTACAGAGAAAATATTTTCCAGTTTCAAATAACCCTGGACTTTTGAATTATAAACTGTTTTTATGTTCAAACAAATAAAAAAGAAAAAGAAAAAAGCAAATTATCCAGTCGATAAAAAAAATGGTGTTAGGAACTTCTATACATAAAATGTTGTGTTATCTATTGACAAATGAACAAAAAAGTGAGCTGGACAGACAGCTCAATGATGGAGCAGTGGCCTAGTATCCTTGAGGTCCTGAGTTCAATCACCAAAAACACAAAAAGAGAAAAAAAAATATTATGAAGAGCTTGCACATTTTGTTAAAGCACTCAATAATTAAAAAAAAGAAACCGGGTGTGGTAGTGCACACCTTTAATCCCAGCATCAGGAGGAAGAGGCAACTGGATCTCTGTGAGTCTAATGCCAGCTTGATCTACACAGCAAGTTCCAGGCCAACCAGAGTTTTAATAGTAAGAACTTGTCTCAAAATAATAATGATGGTGATCATGATAATGCAATAAAAATGACCCAAAAAGCAAGATGAACAACCACTAGCATTTGAGTTCCCACCACATGTCAGGTACCATATCTATTTCATTCTGTTAAAGAGATGAATGAATCTTTAATCTTCATCTGAAGAAACAGAACCTCAAGGTCAAGCAATTAATTTCAGGTCACACTGGAAGTTATAAAGCTTGGACTCCCACACAAGTTTGCTTACTTTGATTCATATTCACTGTAGCTTAATAAGTCGCCCATAAATTTAATGGTTTTAAAGCCAAAATTATTCTCACCATTCTGTATATAGACAGGGTACACCTACACGGCTCTTCTAATCACTTCTTTGGTCTCATGCAGCTTCAGACAAACAGTGGCAATGGCTAGAACATATGTGTAGTATTTTGGCACGGCTAGCTGGAGGACTGGGCCTCTGTCCATTTCCATGTGGTCTCAGGGCTTCTGCCTCTCCATGGGACTCATCAGCACAACAGCCTCAGTTCTTGGAGCAGTCAACGAGCATGGAAAAGGCTGAGGGCCAGTGGCAGAGCTAATCCTCCTGTCTGTGGGGTTACTGACTCTGCTGGAAGAGCAATCAGAGTTCCTAACCACTGAGGCATCTTTGCAGCCCCTGTGCTTGAATTCTGTGAAGTCACTGAGTTAAGAAAACAAAACAGACCTAACTTATAAATGTGCCTTACGGTTATGAGAATTTTCAAAATCCCCCTAGGAGTTGTAGTAGCACTCAGCTGGTGGAGTGCCTGCATTGAATTCACTAACAGATGGCCTAAGACTGGGAGAGGGTCAGAAGTTCAAAGATCATTCTCCGCTACTGAGCCAACTGAAAGCCAGTCCCGGAAAGAAGAGATAAAGACGGAAGGAGGAAGGGAGAAGAAAGAAAGGGGGAGGGGGGGACGGAGAGGAGAAAGAAAAGGAAAGAGTGATGGAGCTGAGCAAGGTGAGGGAAAGGGAGGGAGGGTCGAAAGAAAAGAAGAAAATAAAGAGTGAATGGGAAGGAGGAGAAATCCCCTTAGCATTACTATTTTTAATTCATTAAGGCATAAACTATTTAAGAGATAACTAGGTTTGGGGCTTATAATTCTAACATTATTTAAAGTAAATTGGGTTTTTTTCTTTAAAGAAAAAGTGATTTTCAATTAGCCACTTCGGTGTGCCTGAAAGCAGCCGTGGAGGAGAGGAAAGCGGTTCCCTGGAAGGCTGTAGGGCCGACCCGGCAATTACCAACACGTGGCGCCAGGCAGAGCCGGGCTCTCGGAAGCGGGACAAGGACCAGACCCAGGAAGAGGGAGACCGCCCTTCTTATCGACGCTGTCGCCCGCACCATCACTTTTTGAGCGATACAATTAGAGAGGAGGAGGTAGGCGGCGAGGAGCCGCCATTTCTGCAGCGTCTGTGACCGAGTCCCGGGCGGCAGGCGAGGACCCGGAGTGTCTGTCACCAGAGGCCGGAGGCCTGCAGGAAGCCTGCGACGCTCGTCAGGGAGCCTCTCGTGCCCTCACCGAGGCCTGCCGCTCGGCCCACGGGTGACAGAAGCACGAGAGATGGAGAAGGGCGGCCTGCAGAGCACTCTGCCGGCTCAGGGTAGGGCTGACGCCATGCGACCCGGGCAACGGCACCGGCTCGCGCAGCCGCAGAGGCCCGGATGGGCCGGCCCGCTCGCGCCCGCCGCAGGCCAGCGCACCCGCGAACCCCTCCGAAGGCACGCGAATGGTTCCGTCCCCAGCCTCTGATTGGCCAAGCGGGAGAAGGCGTGGTCTCCGCAGTCTGGTTCCGCGCGCCAGAGCGCGCTAGCCGCATTGCGAGCTGGGCACGGAGCAGGCGCCATGGTGAGGAGTGGTTGTGGGTTCTTAGCGATGTGAAGGCCTCGGTGCGGGTCTGCGTGGGCTTTCGGGTTTGGGCCCGGAGCATGGGCCAGGACCCGCTCCAGGAGCGGCCCTGCGGACTCGGAAATTTGACTGATGGCCGCGCGCCGTTTCCCGTTTCAGGTTCTGCTGCACGTGCTGTTCGAGCATGCGGTCGGCTACGCGCTGTTGGCGCTGAAGGAAGTGGAGGAAATCAGCCTGCTGCTGCCGCAGGTGGGTGGGATCGATGGGCTCGCGGTGCTGCAATGCAGCCCCTAAGGCCGCCGAACCCCAGCATGCACCGCGTGTTCCCACGTGGCCGACCGCACCGGCGGCGGAGGGGGGGGGTGGAAGCTCTGGAAGGAGATCTTCAATTAATGCGTATCTATATAATCTCCTTAGAGGTTGGAGATAAACGTCTCAAATTCCATTTCTTAAGAATTAAAGTAGAAGCGAGATATGGGGCTTAGGCACCAATGTTCCAATAACTATTACAGCTGTTGTTCCTGGTTTACTGCGCTGTAGAGGCCAAATTCAGAGAAAGCCCATTCATCCTTCTCTCCACAGGTGGAGGAGTGTGTACTTAACCTTGGCAAATTTCACAATGTCGTTCGTCTGGTGGCCTTTTGTCCGTTTTCTTCATCCCAGGTTGCCTTGGAAAATGCCAATGCTGTGTCTGAAGGTGAGTTAGCCCCTCAGCGACATATGATTCGATGATTTTGTTCAAAGCATGATGGCGTGCTAGACGCTAAGACCTACAAGTTAACAGCTTAAAAATTTGGACTTCAGAGCTCAGTGCTTCACAGTTGTGCTACTGTGTGGTAAAGCCAGGCTTTGTAATGATGACTTGAGAATCTGTCAATCCACTGAGTGTGATCGCTGATGTCTCCATGTTTCTGAGCAATGCCTGGAGGGTTGGGTGTTCCTGCATGATCCGATGTGGAGGTGGAGTCCTCTTTTACAGGTAATGTGTTCTTTGTCCCAAGGTGTTGTTCATGAAGACCTCCGCCTGCTTCTGGAGACATACCTGCCATCTAAAAAGAAGAAAGTACTCCTGGGGGTTGGAGACCCCAAGATTGGTGCTGCAATACAGGAAGAGTTGGGGTACAACTGCCAGACTGGGGGCGTGATAGCTGAGATCCTTCGAGGTAAATAAAATAATCCTGTTTTTAAACTGCTGAGACTTTATTTTTCATGTATGAGTGTTTGCATGTATTAGGTGCACTGTGTGGGTGCAGTGCCCAAAGAGGCCAGAAGAGGGGGACAGGAGCTAGATGGTTATCAGCTGTAAGTGACCATGCAGGTTCTAAAAGACCTTTCTTACTCATAGTCCCGCCTCCCTTTTAGGAGTTCGTCTCCACTTCCATAATCTGGTGAAGGGTCTGACAGACTTGTCTGCTTGCAAAGCCCAGCTAGGGCTGGGACACAGCTATTCTCGTGCCAAAGTTAAATTTAATGTGAACCGGGTGGACAATATGATCATCCAATCCATAAGCCTTCTGGACCAACTGGATAAAGATATCAATACCTTCTCAATGCGTGTCAGGTAAGACGCAGTGCAGAGGCCACCAAACACTGGGCTCTTTGGCCTGTAGTTTAGCTATTACAGACTTGAAAGGGTGGAGCAGGGCTGACAATTCCTGTGAGTAGAATCATGGACTGAAGCCTCCTTGTGCTTACCACAGGCTGTGTTCTTACACTGCCTGTATAGAAAGAGGAGGCAGAATGAACCTACCCCATGTACACCTCAGCCTAGGCCATTGTGCCTGGTCTGTATTGTGAATGGGGAGACATGGGTATGAGGGAGACTGGGATCTGATTTATTTGAGGTTTGGCAAACTGGGTCAGGGATTGATTGTTCCTCCGCAGGGAGTGGTATGGGTACCATTTTCCAGAGCTGGTAAAGATCGTCAATGACAATGCCACATACTGTCGCCTGGCTCAGTTCATTGGAAACCGCAGGGAGTTGAATGAGGAGAAGCTGGAGAAACTGGAAGAGCTGACAATGGATGGAGCCAAGGCTAAGGCCATCTTGGATGCCTCTCGGTCCTCCATGGGTCAGTGCAGAGCCCAGCAGCCTGCATAAGGTACGAGACTCGTTGAGTATCTGGTCCCCCTGTTCACATTAGGTGTTTCCTAGGCATGGACATATCTGCTATCGACTTGATAAACATCGAGAGCTTCTCCAGTCGTGTGGTGTCTTTGTCAGAGTATCGCCAGAGCCTACACACTTACCTTCGCTCCAAGATGAGCCAAGTAGCCCCCAGCCTGTCAGCCTTAATTGGGGAAGCGGTGCGTCATGGGGAACACAAATGGGGGAGTAAAAACTTTAGCATTCTGTACCGCTATACTTCTGGCTACCATGTTGTCCCTAGTTGCATGGTGGGGAGGAGAATAGGGATGTGAAACTGGTAGGTCCAGTTCCCCCTTACTCACCTGGCTTCTTCCTTGGATCTTTCTCCAGGTAGGTGCACGTCTCATTGCTCATGCTGGCAGCCTCACCAACCTGGCCAAGTACCCAGCATCCACAGTACAGATCCTTGGGGCTGAAAAGGCCCTGTTCAGGTACCAGTGAGGGCGCCTGCCCATGTCAGGTGCTGCTTCTGGTGCTCGCTGCTTTGTTTGGGGATTACAATGATGGCTGACCAGGACTCCCTGACCTATACAGGCCTCTGCTATGGGGGTGATGGCCAGTCCTGGTGTCTGAGTGATTCCCAGGGCCCAGCAAAAAGGGACCGAGTTTCCAGGTCAGCGACATTGGATGCCTTCCCTCTGCCTCTGGGAACTAGGTTGGCATGTGTTGAGGTAGAAAGTCCAGCCAAGCCTGGTATGAAATTGTGGGGAGAGGGGGACTTGGACAGATGGGTCAGGTCTTCTGACCCTAAACTGTTGACTGAATGTTCTCACAGAGCACTGAAGACAAGGGGTAATACACCAAAATATGGACTCATTTTCCATTCCACCTTTATTGGTCGAGCAGCTGCAAAGAACAAAGGCCGCATCTCCCGATATCTAGCAAACAAATGCAGCATTGCCTCAAGGATTGATTGCTTCTCTGGTATGGATGAGGAGGTTGGCATTTGAGTGAAGGGGTTGAAAGGGAAGTAATCTGCATTGGCAGCTTCTACAATGATGGTACTATTTTTCGTCAACAGAGTTCACCTAGTGAGTGTTGACACTTTGGGTCTGAGTGAAGCTGAGGGTAGAGGGACTGGGCATGGTGCTTTGCCATTCCAAGAGTTGTAATAGGCTTTGTTTACATATACACATACATCTAGAGGTGCCCACAAGTGTGTTTGGGGAGAAGCTCCGAGAACAAGTTGAGGAGCGGCTGTCTTTCTATGAGACTGGAGAGATTCCACGGAAGAATCTGGATGTCATGAAGGAAGCTGTGGTTCAGGTCAGTATGTGCTTGTAATTGGTACGTACAGTAATTGGCTGTTGGAGGTGATGAGCTGTCTCAGCCTGACCTTAAGAAATGGAGGCAAGAAAACTGATTTAATGAGCCTGATCCAGCAAAACTAGAAAGTACTGTGGCAAGCCAGGGGTCATCCAGGTTTTCAGCACTTAACTTTTTGCCAGGCAGAGGAAGCGGCTGCTGAAATTACCAGGAAGCTAGAAAAACAGGAGAAGAAACGCTTGAAGAAGGAAAAGAAACGACTGGCTGCACTGGCCCTGGCCTCCTCAGAAAACAGTAGCACTCCAGAAGAATGTGAGGTCAGTCCTCTGCTGGGTCCTAGGTTGTAGGACTTTGAACAGTAGAACAAAGGACATCAAAACCATGGTCTGGAGCTTGGGCTTTTTGGACTAAAACTACCTCTTGATTCTATAGGGAGGAGATAGGTGCTGAGAGAACTTGACCAAGAGCCCAGAATGCTGGTTGTAGCACATGGCCCATTCCATGGGCAAGTGTGCTCTGTCCTCGGCTGCCTCCCAGGAGTCCTCAACCGGGGGTAGTGTGAATTCCTGCTCTCCCTGTTCTGTGTCTGGAGGTGATAGTGTCTCATCATGGGGGGTGGGGGCAGGGAGACCACCAATTAGGCAGTCTAGAATTGTCACCCGTGGTTTTTCATCTTGAGCTACTAGTGTTTCCATCTCAGGGTCCCCTGGGAGCTCTGCATGATGTCTATTGTGACCAGCGTACAGGGGTTTTTCTCTAGGGCTTAAGAGGGCCAAGACAATCCTCTAACGGGGAGTAGCTTTGAGACTAGCTTACCAAAGTGCCCATGCAGCTAAGTCCTCCGAAGCACTAGGTTGTTTACTCTTTTGCCTGGACTCTAATGGGAGCTACAGCTGTTAACAAGTAGTATGGCAACATGTTTCATGTCTTATTCCTTTCAGGAAACACATGAAAAACCTAAGAAGAAGAAAAAGCTAAAACCCCAGGAGACTCCACAGGAAAATGGAATGGAAGACCCACCTGTCTCTTTGCCTAAAAGTAAGAAAAAGAAAGCTTTTCCCAAGGAGGAGTTGGTCAGTGATCCTGAAGAGATGGCTACTAGCAGCAGAAGTCCTCCCAAGAGGAAGAAATCCTTGCCTAAGGAGGAAACGGCCAGTGAACCAGAAGAGGCAGCAAGCCCCAGCATCCCCAAGAAGAAAAGGAAGTTTTCTTTTAAGGAGGAACCTGAAGCTGCTGTTAGCTGCACAAAGAGCAGCACAAAGAAAAAGAAAAAGTCCCAGAAAGCATCCCAGGAGGATTAGAATGGACATGCTTGGGTGGGAGGGGCATACCTTAAGGTGACAGTTCCTACCCATAATGAACCCCAATAAAGACACAAAAACAGCATGTGTACTTGTTTGTTTATTGACTATTTTACATGTGGAGGATTTATGACAGGGCAGCAATGACAGCTTCAGTGAAGTCATGACAAGTGGCATAACCACCCATATCTGAGGTTCGAACCTGTAGGAAAAAGTTGTCGTCATCCTGTGGTCTGGCCCTAGTCCCAAACACCCACCCTGTCCAAGTACCCCTAATGCCGCCCCCAGAACCTAGCCTCTGCCAGAAAAGCAATTCTGGTCTACTGTCTGGATGCTTTCTTCCCTGGTCCACTGTAACATGTAGGTAGCACGGTCCTTTTGAAGTTGGAGGGAGTAAGGGCTTTAGCCCCCGTGGGGGTGCAGATGGCCGATGACAGATTGGATGAAGTCAGTTGTGGTGCTGTAGCCGCCCATGTCTCGAGTCCGTACCTACAGCCACCACCAGCAACAGCCGTGGGGAAGAAAAAAGCCCATTGAAGAAGGAGAAAGGGCAATGTGATGAGATGGAGACCAAGAAAAACAAGACAGAATGAAAGGAGGTGAACAGGTGTGGAAGAACAAGGACCTGCTCACTCTTGAGCAGCCAAGGCAGTACAGAAAGATGAGCAGGCAGAGGGATGGGGAGATGCAAATCAAAGGATGAGGTTACCTTGCAGGAAGAGACCAGGTGGGAGGAAAGACAGGCACCTAATCCTGCCTGCTATCTCCACCCCCAGACAAAGCTGCAAGGTCTGCATTCAGATAGCCCAAGAAAGGCGCAATGGAGGGTGCAGGAAAAGGAACAGCAGATGGAACTAAGGTGAAGAAGACCAAGAAGATGAAACAGCCAAGAGAAGGGAGGTGAATAACAACCCCGAGATCACAGGTATTGTGGAAACCTGGAGGGAAAATGCCCCTCTCAACTTCCACAGCGAATGTTGCTGAGCCCTTGAAACATTTCTGAACTCACCTTGCCAACTTTGATGACCTTCTTCACTGCATCTGCAATCATGTTGGAGTGATACTCAAGACTGTCAACACAGACGGCAGAAACTGAGAATCCAACCACAACACCCCCACCCATATTTTCCCACTGTGCTTCCCCTTCCAACGCCCACCCTCCACTTCAGCTTCCCGTAACCTACTTGAGATGCCGCAGCATGTTAGAAGCTGACAGCAGCATGGCCGTGGGATTGGCTATATTCCTGCCCACTGCCTGGGCAAATGGGTGCCGAGCGCCCTGTGGAAAAAGGCAAGCCAGAATCACTGGAAGGAGATGGGCACATGCAGAGGTGAAAGTCTGCAAAAAGGCACAGCACAGGAGGAGGGCAGGCCAAGGGAACTGAGAAGAGGTGTAATGTAGGGAGAGAGGAGGCAGCCATGGTCATTTACAAGTGCACTGGGAAGGAGGAGAATACAGCAGACCTACCTGAGGTCAGAGACGGGTGGGTACAGATAACTAAGAGAAAGTAATTTTTTTTTTTTTTTTTCTTTTTTAGTTTGGGTTTTTGAGATGGAGTCTCACTATGTAGCTCTGGCTATCCTAGAACTATATAGACCAGGCTGGCCTTGAACTCACAGAGATCCACCTGCCTCCGCCTCCGAGTACTGGGATTAAAGATGTGAACCACCATGCCCAAGGGAAAAATAATCTTGCTTACCGTCTCAAAAACTGCATACTCTGCACTGTAGCTCTCACCAGGGACCACACCGGCTCCCCCAACAAGGCCAGCAGCCAGATTGTCAATAATGTTCCCATAAAGGTTGGGCATCACAAGCACATCAAACTGGTAAGGATTCTGCACCAGCTAGGGGTGAGATATAAGAATGAAGAAGAGTTCCAACAAAAAGAGAGATTTCCACTCCCTGCCTCCCTCTAGGAACTCACAGGGCCTCACCTGCATGCAGCAGTTGTCTATAATCATTGTCTCAAATTTGATTTTGGGGTACAGTTCAGCAACTTCCCTACAGCACTGCAAGAACAACCCATCCCCAAGTTTCCTGTTCATGGATCAAAGAGACAAAAATCAGTCGAGAGAGTTCAAGGGATACATCTCCAGGAACCCAGCCCATAAAAAAATGCCATGTCTCACATGATGTTGGCCTTATGGACAGCTGTGACTTTGTTCCGCCCTTTCTTGGTGGCATAGTCAAATGCAAACTTTGCAATCCTCTGAGACTTGGTTCGAGTGACAATCTTCAGGCATTCGATGACACCCTTTGCGCTCTAGGTGACAGAGAAGTGACTGATAACACTTGGAAAGAAGGCAGGGAGGCCTCTACCTCTCGCCTGCCTCTCTCCTTGCCCTCCCCAGTTTTTGGACCTTACCTCATGTTCCAGAGAGCTATATTCCCCTTCTGTCTGTTCTCGAATGATTACCAGGTCTAGATTGTTATGCCGAGTCATGTACCCAGGAAGTGACTTCACATGCACTACGTTGGCAAACAAGTCCAGTTTACGCCTGAAGACAGACAGCCATCAGCTCTGTGCCAGGTGCCCAGCACTCCTTTGACCTGAGCCCACCCATCCACCTACCTCAGCTGCATGTCATAGGAAGCTAATTCGCCCTTATACTCCATGGGGGTATGGATCTTTCCTGTGGAAACCAAGTATGGGAGAAGTAGGCTTAGACAAAGGTCAAGTAGAGACCAGGGTCCACTCTCCCACTGACTCCATACAACCTAGTCTCCCATCTCCCACTCCCAAATCCCTCACACCCTTTATTGCCCCTGGCAAGTGACAAAGGAGAATGAATAATGTAGTTAAAATGAGGAAAACTGAGTGTAATGCTTTCATTTTCAGTCACTTTATTTATGTTGAAATTTCAAAATGACCTAAGAGCTATTTGTTTTGAGTCAAAGAACCTGGGTTTACTAACAACTGAAAGGCAATGCTAGGGGACCAATGGTTTTCCTTATGTTCCCATGTCTACTGACCTTGTATTCTCTCAGCTACTACTTCCTGAAAATGGACTATGTATGTAAGGCAATAGGGATAACTATCAAAGCTACACAAGTCCTGCCCTCAGACGCACACAATACACTGGGGAAGACAAATAAATAAGGAATGCTCTTAACACTAAGCGCAGGAGCACAGAGGAGGAACCCTCTCATCATAACAAGAAATGGTACAGAAAAGCTGGTACTGTAGTCAGTTCCTTGGTGCACTGAACAGTGATCCCCAAAATGACAGGCCCATGCCCTTACGCCAAGAAACCACAAATACGACCTTATTGGGTAGTGGGGGGCTGTAAATGTGATCTTATTTGGAAAAACACTAAGTCTTGAGATAAAATTGTCCTGGCTTAGGGTGGCCCTAAATCCAATGGTAAATCAAAAAGAAGAGATAAAAGGTATCATAAAAATAGAATTGTGTTTATAAACCAAAGACCACCAGGAAAAGAAGGATTCTCATTCTAAGCTTACAGAGGGACTGTAGCCTCCAGAACTGAGAGAACACTTACATTATTTTCAGCTACCCACAAAATTGTAGTATCCAATGGCAACCATAGAAAACAAATACCACGAATGAGTGAGGATTCTGATAGGTGACATCGGAGAAGACAACATTTTGGGTACAGGGAAGAGCATAAGTCAAGGCAGGATGTATATATGACAACTAGCACAGCTGATTTTGCTCACAGTTTTGTGAGCAAAACACAGAACAGGTTGTGGGAAAGAAAACAGGGAAGCCAGAGGCTGGATTATAAAGAACCGACCTTTCCTCTACAAAAGCTGGCCCTGGTAGTCAGGCTGTCCAAGAAAATAGATTTGAAAAATGGCCTGTAGAGGAAAATCTAGAAGCCAAAAGAATCCAATAAGGGGAACAAACAGCATAGCAGAAGGAATAGAACGGTTGGAGCGGGAACCTCCAACACAGCTAATAGGGTCTGACCATGGTGTCAACAGCCTCAGCAGACACCAAAAACCCTTGCACCTTCGCTGACCTCCCTAACTCCTGGTTTCCCACTGAGAAGAAACAAATTCCCAAGTATCAGTAGAGGGCAGTCTAGGAAGCAGAGAGAAAGACTTAGGAACACTGTTCATTTGACTTTAAATGACAGAGTGGCATACAAACCAATGATGGCAACTTTGTTCTCCTTCATGGAACTCAGCAGCTCCTCCAACTTCTGCTCAGAAGCCATATTCTGCACCTCGCTCAGGCGGTGTTCCTTGAATTCCACGGGGACAGCAGCAGCCTTCAGGGATCAGTCCGAGCACAGGACCGGGTCAGGTCCGACCTTTCCAACTCAACCCATCCATTTCTGCAGGCAGCTCGACCAGCCATCCCCTGCCACAGGCTACTGACCTTGAACACTTCCTTGACAGCATGCATGAGCTCTGGCCCCACGCCGTCTCCCGGCAACATGGTCACAGGAAAGGCACCCTGAACCTTCACATCTTCTGCCTGTGAGTGAGGCCGGCAGAGAGGGAGCCCAGAGGCAGAAGCAGGAGTCAGAAGGAGGCAGGTAGGGAGGGGAAACCCAGGGACGCGACAAGGATGGGCAAGAGCGAAGCCGAACTCGAGCGTACCTGGCTCTGTGAAGCGGCGTGTGCCGTAGCCGATGTTCCGAGACCTCTCCATGCCCCGGGGTTCCGAGCGGCGACCACCGCCTGCGACAGACACAAGGTCAGATCCGGGACACCCAAACCCCTTACACCGCGCTGACCTTGCCTTCTTTTGGAAACTCCAGACAAACCCTCTGCTCTCCCGCCCACCCTCTGCCCAAACACAACACGTCCCGGGCCTCACTCGGGTCAGCCAGCGGACATTGCTCAGCGCGGCCATCTTCTGCGGAGGGAGTCGCGCGGAAGTGACGCCGGAAGCGAGCGCGACCGCGGGAGCTGGACTTCCTGTCGGCCCTGGGGAGCTTGGTGGTTCTTTCTCCCGTGCCAAACGGGAGGGTCTACCGATTCATTTACCGTTTGTCCTTCTGTTTAGCAATGTAGGGTCACGGGGCACACAGTCGGTTTGTCTGTTTGCTTTGTTTTCAGTCGTCAGATTTAAATTCTTTTGAAACTTCAAAACAACTTTAAAGAATATGTGGCTATTTATCCACCGAGGACGTGAGTTTAACAATAATCCTAGGGGGACTGTGAATGTTTCTTCTCCTTTAATCCAGTTACCGGGTATTTATCAAGTCTCTGCGTTTGGTTTTTGTTTGTTTGTTTGTTTTTAACTACAGGATCTTATTCTTTAAACAGTTGTTACAGGCTTGAACTTCGTCACTAATATAAATATTTGTATGACACATTTCACTTCTGATGTATATCTTAAAATATCATTTATTCTCAGCTGGGCGTGGTAGCGCTTGCCTTATATCCCAGCACTCAGGAGGCAGAGGCAGGCGGATCTCTGTGAGTTCAAGGCCAGCCTTTTCTACAAAGCGAGTTCCAGGACAGCCAGAGAAAACCTGAGAAACCCTGTCTATATATATTTTATTCTCATATCTACTTTGACATTATTGAGCCAATGTTAGATCATGTTATTCAATGAATTGAAAAGCAATATATATGCAACTCTATTGCAAATTAGCTTTTTATTTATTTACTTAAGGGGAGGCACCACAGGGCACTTGTGGAGGTCAAAGAACAAGCCCACTCAGAAAGTTGGTACTCTCCTGTCACCATGTAGATTTCAAGGGTTGAGCTCAAGTCATAAGGCTTGGCAGCAGGTACCTTTACCCAGTGAGCCATCTCATCAACTCCAAGTTAGTTTTCGTTCTTTCTCTCCTTTTTTTTTCTTTCTCTCTCTCTTTTTTTCTTTTTGAGCCAGAGTTTCTCTGTGTAGTTTTGGTGCCTGTCCTGGATCTCGCTCTGTAGACCAGGCTGGCCTCAAACTCACAGGGATCTGCCTGGCTCTGCCTCCCGAGTGCTGGGATTAAAGGTGTGCACCACCACTACCCGGCTAGTTTTCTTATTATCATATACCAACATAATGAGTTTTCTTTGTGATCTGAATTACTTTATTTGTTTAAAAGACCTTCTCTAAGATGTGATCCATGAATTTCACTGTTCTTCCAAATAAGTCCTGAACACACAAAGGGTTCAGAATTTCTTCTTTATTAAGACTTGTTCATTCTTTTCCCCCTATAACTATGAGCAATCAAAGGAGTGATATAATGATGGCAATTCCTTGAAGATAGAGTCTGGGAAATTTTTAGAAGACGTAGAACTCCTGTGATTGTGGGATAAACTGGATTTTACAGAAGTAAAGTGGGTTATAAGCAAAAGTGGTGTCTTTGCTTCCCCAGAATCAAAGGGGGAAGAATGAAGAGGGGTTGTTAAAGTGACCGACTGGAGGGGTGTTCTCAGGAGAAATGTATCAATAGGAAAAGGGGCAGGAGAAGGAGTTCTGCGGGATGCGGCCTCAGCTGGGCATTTCCTCAGTCTCACTCCCTGGAGAGCGCTGAAATGTGAATAGTGTCTCAAGATCGTTCTGATTTGAGGCAAGGCTTCCTAGCCTGCTTTACTCCAGCATAACATAGGCCAACGACAGCTCTCAGAGAAGGAGGAAGTGGTCATCAGTTAATGACCAGCATCTGAAGGA
Source organism: Peromyscus eremicus (assembly GCF_949786415.1). Lineage (NCBI taxonomy): Eukaryota > Metazoa > Chordata > Mammalia > Rodentia > Cricetidae > Peromyscus > Peromyscus eremicus. The sequence continues at coordinate 104,125,701 of NC_081419.1, forward strand.
GTTGAGGGACTGAACAGACCCACTGGCCAAAAGGATCTCAGCAAGGCAGCTGTGATGCTGTACAGGTAAGAATACGAACCGTGGCTGAAAATCAGGAGAGTGGACTCGTGTGAAGAGACGAGGCACACATAGTGGGAAATGAGAAGTAGGGTTGGTGCAACTTCTAAACCTGAGAGAAAAGACAGACTTATGAGCAGTACTGTTGACCTAGTGACCATGGAAATTATTTAGTTGTAGGTGACTTCATCAAGAAAGCAAGCATTTGGGTTCATGTAAAAGTGCCATCTTTAGGACGATCTCTGTGAGTTCGGGGCCATCCTGGTCTACATAGTTGAGTTCCAGGAACACCAGGACTACATAGATCCTGTCTCAAAAAACAAACAAAAAAAAAAACTTTTTTTTGTTTGTTTGTTTTTTCGAGACAGGGTTTCTCTGTGTAGCTTTGCACTTTTCCTGGAACTCACTTTGTAGACCAGGCTGGCCTCGAACTCACAGAGATCTGCCTGGCTCTACCTCCCAAGTGCTGGGATTAAAGGCGTGCGCCACCACCGCCCGGCCACAAAAAAAAAAAAAAAAAAAAAAAAATTTTATAGGTCATCTTATCAGAAGGGTACATGGAGTTGAGGCTTCTGGCAAAATGGAATCAGGAGATAAGTGAAAAATAATTTTTAAAAAATGCTCTAATTGATAGGTAAGAAAAGAATCAAAGGTTACAAATTATTCAAAAAGTAGTGCTTATAGGAGTTGTTGAATGTGTAAAATGGAAGGAGAGGAATGTGCTTCCACAAGGAAGCAAGTCAAACAGTTGTCAGTAACAGCGGAGTTGGAGACCCTTCAGATGAGGACACAGGTCACAGTACTGATGGTCATCCTTGTTTCAGTGTGCCAGCCAGGACCAAAAAGGCCTGGAAAAAATCCATGCGCCATTCCAGGATGTCAGATATGACAAAGAATGATAGATTGTATCAAGGAAGAGCTCCTCAAAGCAGGAGTTATTCTGTTAATTAATATTTTACACAGGGTGTAACTAACTATATAACCATGGCTGAACTGGAACTATGAAGACCAGGCTGACCTCAAACTCAGAGATCTGCCTCTTTTTACTCTAATTAATATTTAACTAGCTTGAGTATTTTACTTAATAACTAAATGATATCAATTCTCTTAAAAAATAGAAATAGTAGATAAGGACAAAGCTTCTTGTCACTCAAACCACAGTCAGTTAGCTGCGTCCTTCAAAAGCCTTTGCGTGTGTGTCCACACGAGAGTGTAGTATTGGTTTTAGTGTATGTTTCAGAATAAATAGTTTCATACTCTGTGTGCTTACTGTTACATAATTTACCTTTTTCTCTAAACACTATCTTACATGTCATAGGGATATAAGACACTATGTCATAGAGAATGAGAAACCCTTCTTTTTGTTTGTTTTTGTTTTTGTTTTTGAGACAAGGTTTCTCTGTGTAGCCCTGGCTGTCCTGGAACTGACTCTGTAGACCATGCTGGCCTCTGACTCCGAGATCTGCCTGGGATTAAAGGTGTGCACCACCATGCCCTACAAAAAAAACATTCTTTTGCTCTACTGTATAGTATGCTATAATGCAAATTTACTAAATTAACTAATCTTTTCTTAAACAGGAAAATACTTAATATGAACTCGGATTTGGCCTGTTATCAGCAATATTGCTGTGTATATCCTTGTACATTTTCCTTTGTACACATGGTGAAGGTTACAGCCACCCAACAAAGCACTTCTAGCCATGTACGTATTTCAGATGAAATGGTGTGTTCATGATAGTTTGGTTGTAGATCCGTATGTGTATTTCACTTTGAGTGTGTTCTGATGCAGTAAACAGAAACTCATTAATCATGATGGCTATTAGTTTCTTTCCCATTACTTCTGAAAGTAGAATTACTGACATTGATTTAGCTGCTTAGTAATGATCCTGGTGCTCTGTCATCTCTCTGAGCTCCAATGGGTTGTGTGATGTTTTCATCCTGTTTCATAGTCAAAGTATTAGCAGCTGATGCTCTGGACATCATTTTTGCATTCACAGTTAGAAAATGGATAAAAGAACAACCCAGTCCTTTATATTCTTTCTTATCTGAAATATCAAGGCTTGGGACTATGGTGATGGCTCAGTGGGTAAAAATGTTTTCTGTGCAAGTTTAATGACCTGAGTTCAGATCCTTGGAACCCACTTAAGGCATTAGTACACCTCTGTAATCCAGGACTTCTGAGAAAGTACACAGGCAGGAGAATATCTGAAAGCTTGTGGAACACTTAACCTGGAGTATGCAGCAGAAGCCACAAGAGACCCTGCCTCAGAACAAAGCAGAAGGTGAGAACCAACTCTGAGGAATTGTCTGCTGACCTTCACACATGCCATAGCATGTGCATACCTTCAGACACACACACACACACACACACACACACACACACACACACCATAGCATGTGCATACCTTCAGACACACACACATACACACACACACACACACACACACACACACACACACACACACACACCATAAGTAGCACAAAGAAAATGCCAAAACTTTCTCTGAAACATTCTCATCAAATTTCTTAGGTCTCTTAGGCCAGAATCAGACCTATTAATATTCTCTCATTAAAGAAAGCTAATGAGGGAAAGATGTTCATCCAGATTAGCTTAAACCAATTCACATTTTGGCTGCACATTAGAAGGCCTTTTAAAGTTTTTTTTTTTTTTTTTTTTTTAAAGATTTATTTATTTATTATGTATACAGTGTTCTGTCTGCATATACACCTGCAGGTCAGAAGAGGGCACCTGATCTCTTTATGGATGGTTGTGAGCCAACATGTAAGTTGCTGGGAATTGAACTCATGACCTCTGGAAGAACAGCCAGTGCTCTTAACCTCTGAGCCATCTCTCCAGCCTCCCTTTTAAAATTCTGAACCTAGGGGGTTGGGGATTTAGCTCAGTGGTAGATCCTCAGCTGGGTTCGATCCTCAGCTAAAAAAAAAAAAAAATTCTTAACCTAGGCTGTACCTCCAGAAATTTTTATATACTTGATTTGTGGTAGAACAAGCCATTGTAGACTTTTGTTTTTGTTTCGTTTTGTTTGTTTGTTTGTTTTTGTTTTTTTGTTGTTGTTTTGGTTTGGTTTTTGTTGTTTTGTTTTGGTTTTTTTGGTTTTTTTGAGACAAGGTTTCTCTGTGTAGTTTTGGTGCCTGTCCTGGATCTTGCTCTGTAGAGCAGGCTGGCCTCAAACTCACAGGGATCCATCTGGCTCTGCCTCCCGAGTGCTGGAATTAAAGCCGTGCACCACTACCACCTGGCTTGTTTGTTTCTTTAAAGCTCCCTGGATGCCTCTAAAAGTCAGAGTTGAAGCCAGTGGCTTACACCAACTATCCTTCATTTGAGTCTGGGCTGGTAAATCATGACTAGTTTCAGCTTCAATGAAACATATACTCATAACCTAAACAAAAGAGAGTTTTAATTCTCACATGTAAATTCAGTGATGTGCTAGGGATGTAGCTCAGTGGTAGAATATTGTTAAGTATGCACAAGGTCCCGGGTCCAATCCCTAGAACTGAAAACAAAAACAAACCAACAAAAACCACAGAGTTCCAGGATAGGTGATCCACAGCTAGAATGGCCCTCTATCCTGTCGAAGACACTATTTCACTGGTCCACTTTTTGTGACCTCCATTCCCAAGGTCATTCAGGATCCAAACAGTTATCCCAGCTCCAAAATTACAGCTAGGAGGGAAATGAACTGGGAAAGAAGAGCAGACGCCTGCTCGCTCTCTAATAACACTCCCTTCCTTGAGCATGGGTGGTCCATTCCTGTATCACATATACCCAGAAAGCCTTTGTTTCAAAATTTCTACCCTACAATGACAAACATGTGCTCAACATCTTTTCTCATGCTGTTATCATTTTGTGTTTATTGCAATTTATTTGAAATTTAGTTTTATAAAATACAGAACATAATGATAACTTTAAAATTACTTTTTTGTTTGTTTGTTTGTTTTTTTTTTGTTTTTCAAGACAGGGTTTCTCTGTGTAGCTTTGCGCCTTTCCTGGAACTCGCTTTGGAGACCAGGCTGGCCTCGAACTCACAGAGATCCGCCTGGCTCTGCCTTCCGAGTGCTGGGATTAAAGGCGTGTGCCGCCACCACCGCCCGGCTTTTTTTTTTTTTTTTTTTTTGTTTGTTTGTTTGTTTTTCAAGACAGGGTTTCTCTGTGTAGCTTTGCGCCTTTCCTAAAATTACTTTTTAATTTTATGTACATTGGTATTTTGCCTGAATGTATGTCTGTGTAAGGGAATCACAGACAGTTGTGAGCAGCCATGTGGGCACTGGGAATTGAACCCAGGTCCTCTGAAAGAGCAGACATCTCTCTATTTCCCAGTGATAGCTTTCTTTTCCCCCTCAAAAGTTAAGCTAGGCCGGGCGGTGGTGGCGCACGCCTTTAATCCCAGCACTCGGGAGGCAGAGCCAGGCGGATCTCTGTGAGTTCCAGGCCAGCCTGGGCTACCAAGTGAGTTCCAGGTAAGGCGCAAAGCTACACAGAGAAACCCTGTCTCGAAAAAATAATAAATAAATAAATAAATAAATAAAAAAGTTAAGCTGATTCCCTCATCATTACGTATGTACCTTTTTCTCCAAACAGGAAATTCTACCTTAATTAAATATAGATGTCCCTTGACTTATGACAGGATTACATTACAATGGACTGATTGTAAATTGAAAATACTGTCAAGTGTTTTTTTTAAATAACTCATTCACCAAATAACATAAGCTAGCCTAATCTACCTTAATTCATTCAGAACATACTAATTAACTTACAGTTGATCATTAAACCTAGTGTCTGTTTCATAATAAAATGTTGACTATCTCATATAACTTATTGACTGCTACACTAAAAGTGAAATCAGAATAGGTGTGTATGTTTCAGTGAGACAGGATCTCTTCTTGTAGCCCTGACTGTCCTATAACTTGCTATGGAGATCAGAGTGGCCTGAAACTTACAGAGATTCGCGTGCCTCTTTGCTTCCTAAGGCGTGTGCCACCATGCCTAGTTAATAGACTTGTATTAATTACCTTCACCATTGTAGTGATGAGATAGAGGACAAGAGCAGCTTCAGGACGAGCAGCTTTATTCTGGCTCACAGGAGATGCAGCTTAGCACAGCAGAGAGAAGAACTAGCAGCAGGAGCAGGAAGCAGAGGATGGTGCATGCATCTCACCTTCTCCATTTTCTTCAACCTGGGACCCAAGCCCATGACATGGTACCACGCACATTTAGTGTGGGTCTTCTCACTTCAGTTAACATAGGTAACTTTAACAGGCATGTCCAGAGTCTTGTCTCTTTAGTGATCTTGGATCCTGTTGGCAAGCAATATTAACCATTACAAGTCCACTTCTTGTCATCTTGACATCTAAACATACCACTTTTAAGCTATAACCCTTCCTCCAGTTCTTGTCCCCATAGGCTCATGGCCATCCTGTATTGCAAAATACATTTGAGTTCAGCTTCAAAACTTGCCACAGACTTTCAGAGTCCCGACACAGTATAAAAGTCCAAACCCTTCTGAGACTCAGAGTAATCTCTCTCTCTTTTTTTTTTTTTTTTTTTTTTTTTGAGCTGAGGATCGAACCCAGGGCCTTGCGCTTGCTAGGCAAGCGCTCTACCACTGAGCTAAATCCCCAGCCCTCAAAGTAATCTCTTAACTGTGAGCTCCTACGAAACAAAAGCAAGTCACATGCTTCCAATATACAATGGCACAGAGTAAGCATTCCCATCACAAAAGGGAAAAGGTTTTTTGTTTCTTTTCAATCCCTGTTCCCAAAGCACAGCCCAGGAGATGACAAAACTCATCTGGACAAACTATACTAGTTGAAGGAAGGCCAGGTGCTCCAGGTCAGGCCAGTGGCCACTGGACTCAACAGTGAGAATTCTGCCCAATGTAAACTACTGAATTCACTTTGATAGAGGAGCAAATGCCTTTTATATTTACATTAAACTGCCATGTGCTGTTTGAGCTCATGGAGAAGCTAGCTCCAGAGATGAAATATGGCCCTTCCACATCAGACTCATGCATGTTTGTCTCAAAGTGTCCTCCTAGGCTTCCTTTCCTGAGTCGTGTTGGCCCCAACTCTGACAGGAAGAAAAGTGACTAAAACAGCCTAAGTAAAGGTGTTGTGACTATTATTTATCTTGTAATATACAGTTCTATCTGCTACTTAGACTCACTTAAAACCAAAAACAGTTATGGTAGACCACGCTATGTAGTTCTAAAGACAGCCTGTGTTTTCTATAAGATTTACCTGGGAACTAACCAAGCCCCGTAGGTTAACAGCCTGAACACAGGCAATAGTCATTTATCATGTATGCAGTTTGGATTCCGTTTTCTTTTATTAAAGTGGTATTACACAGCACTATCTTCCAAGCTAGAGCTGACATGACAACAGGTAGGCCTGATTGTTGGTTTGTTAATGTTTTTGTGTCACAGAAGATGATGCTTGAATGTTTTCAGAATGGAAAAGAAAACTAGAAAAAAAAAAAAAAACTTTTTCGAGACAGAGTTTCTCTGTATAGCTCTGGCTTTCCTGGAACTCACTCTGTAGACCAGGCTGGCCTCAAACTTAGAGATCCGTCTGCCTCTGCCTCCCAAGTGCTGGGACTAAAGGTGTACCCCACCACAAAGTTCTGAACAAGTTACATAAAGTGTGTAAAAGGTTATATTGATCTACTCTCAGTAACAACTACAATTACTGCATCAAAGAACAAATATTTAGAGCCAGGAGTGGTGGTCCATGCCTTTAATCCCGGCACTTGGGAGGCAGAGGTAGGTGGATCTCTGAGTTCCAGGCCAGCTTGGTCTACAAAGTGAGTTCCAGAACAGCCAAAGCTTAAAAAAATAATAATAATAATAATAATAATAATTTATGGCACACGCCTTTAATCCCAGCACTCAGGAGGCAGAGCCAGGTGGATCTGTGAGTTCGAAGCCAGCCTGGTCTACAGAGTGAGATCCAGGACAGGCACCAAAACTACACAGAGAAAACCTGTCTCGAAAAACCAAAAAAAAAAAAAAAAAAAAAAAAAAAGTTGATTTAATCCAAGCTCTATCTTATATTACACAGCAGTTAAAAGTACCTGGCCTTGGGGCTGGAGAGATGGCTCAGAGGTTAAGAGCACTGGCTCTTCTTCCAGAGGTCCTGAGTTCAATTCCCAGCAACCACATGGTGGCTCACAACCATCCATAATGAGATCTGGTGCCCTCTTCTGGCCTGCAAGCCTACATGTAGGCAGAATATTGTATACATAATAAATAAATAAATCTTTAAAAAAAAAAAAAAAGTACCTGGCCTTGTGGGTGTTCAGTAACCGTACTTAACATCTATATACTAATGTGGTCAGGGGAATTATTAAAAAGGGTCAACTAGGCCCAAGAGACTCTGGGGCATCTCTCAAAATGTTCTGTAACTGTGAGGAATCGCCTGTTCTCTTGTTCAGGGAAGCCATGGAGACCTCCAGTGAGCTCTAACCAGTGTCCAGTCTACGAAGATGAGGCTTAATACAGAGAAAAACTTTCCTCCCTGCTTCCAAGAGAAGCCAGAGTCAAGCAAGGCCTTTGACTTATCCTCACATCAGTGGAACCACTGGTAAAATGGAGGCTAGAAGAGCTAGAGGTTCTTCTCAAGTCCAAGTGACCCCTGAGGACCAGAACTCAACCAGCTTTGACAATTAAAAAGGTGATCATTGCCAGGTGTGATGGTGTACAACTTTAATCCCAGCACTCTGGAGGCAGAGGCAGGCGGATCTCTATGAGTTCAAGGCCAGCCTAGTCTACAAAGCGAGTTCCAGGACAGCTAGGGATGTTACATAGAGAAACTCTGTCTCGAAAAACCAAAAGGAAAAAAAGGGGGTGATTGTTTTTGGTCATCTACATGGTCTTAAAAACCAAAAGGGAAGTGCAACCAAAGAATAAAATGATTAGTATGATGTTTCCTTAATAGTCTAAAGGTTTTAATCCATATGAGATATTAGTTAGATAACTATTTCTCACTAATTATTTTCTCCTTGGTAAGAAAATGCTGCCCAGATATGAAATATCATCAGTGTTGAATTGTCTCAGTTCAACCCTGAAGCACCTGCCTGCTTTCAAGGGAGATATACTCACTGTTGTTTTAACTTAATAATAAATGATGGTTAAATTTCTTTTCTCCTTTTCTTTTTTTTTTTTTTTTTTTTTTTTGGTTTTTCGAGACAGGGTTTCTCTGTGTAGCTTTGCGCCTTTCCTGGAACTCACTTGGTAGTCCAGGCTGGCCTCGAACTCAGAGATCCGCCTGGCTCTGCCTCCCGAGTGCTGGGATTAAAGGCGTGCGCCACCACCGCCCGGCTCTTTTCTCCTTTTCTAGAAGCTATTTAGGATGGACCTCACACTGTGATTCAGCCACTCCATGCCAATCTCAAGTCTCATACTTGAGGGTGATGGAGAGACAAAGCAGGCACTTGGCACTACACGCAAAGGAAATCATTGGTCCAGGCAGTCCAGACTCACTTAATGTTAACTCTAAGCTAGAGGAGATGTGGAGATCTGAGGGTTCCTGTGGCAAGAGGAGACTGCAGTAGGGGAGTGAGGAAGCAGAAGGTGAAGAGGGATAAGGAGAGGAAAGGCTATGGCAACCAGTAACAGAAATGAAGTGGCAAAGATCATCCCAGTAATTTAATCATCATGTCTTTCGGAGGAGCAGGAGAAAGGCATCTTAAAAATAAATAAGAGCTAATGTCCATTGAATTCTTAAATGCATGTGAGAATGCGAGTGCACATGCACACACACTAAGCAAATGTAAAAAAAAAAAAAAAAAAGACACAATTACAGTATAACCTATTTTGTGAGCCATAGTCTCATGTATCCCAGGCAGACCTCAAACTTGGTATGGCCTAAGTGGAAGGAAAGCCTATGTTATAATTGTACAGATAAAGACACTGAGGCTTATTTTTTAAAAAATCCAGGGATTTACCTGGAACCTAAGTCTTTCCAGACTCAAAAGGTCTTTCCATTTCAACACAATACTTTTATTTTATTTGCTTTTTGTTTTGTTTTATGGTACTGGGATGGAACCCAGGGCCTCACATTCGGCAGGCTCAGGAGTAGAGTGCTTGCCTAGCATTCATGAAGCCCTGGGTTTGATCCTCAACAACACAAACTGGCATGGTAGGGCATGCCTGTAATTTGAGTACATGGAAGACCTACAGGAGGCTCAGGAATAAAAGGTCAGTGTTGACTACATGCCAAGTTTAAGGTTTGCCTGGGCTACATGAGATCCTGGCTCATAAAGTAGATTACACCATATATTTTTTACACTTGTTTAGTTTGTGTATAAGTGTGTATGCACTCTTGTGTGTATGTGCGCGCGCGCGGGCGTGTGGCATCCCAAGGTACATGTGTGGAAGTTAGAGGAGGACAGCGTGCAGGAGTCACTTCTGTCTTTCTACTATATGAGTCCTGGGAGTTGAACTCAGGTTGTTAGTCTTGGCAGCAAGCATCTTTACCAGTGATCCATCTCACAGCACCACCACCACCTTTTGGGGTTATACCATAATTTAAAGCAAAATATTTTAAGCCGAAACAGTACTGAATGTAAGACCAAATTACAAGTTGTTCATGCGCTGACAATAGGCTCCAGACCTTCGTAGGCCCCCAGACCTTAGCACAACTGACTCCATGATGGAAGTATCATTCAGGCCATAAAACTCAGCACACAGACAGCACCACCTGCCAAAATGAAAACAAAGACCTAATCCATCAAAGTCCACAGTTCTGAGAAAGTCTCTAAATGCACTAACCTTGCTTTTTGGCTCTTGTAGTTCTGCTTCTGGATAACTGTTCTTGTTAACTGCAGTATGTTAACCCAGGACATGGGTTTTTTTGTGCTTAAAAGCTCACCCTAAGAAAGGCTGGGTGCTACACCAGGATCCCAAACATGAAGTGTAGTCACCAGCCTGCTAATAAAGACTTTGTATTGGTTTAAACTCTTGTCCAAGTAGTCTTCTCTGGTGCATATCCCACAACACTTACCACCCACGTGTCAGCAAAAAGAATTGCCCACCTAGCCAGGTGGTGGTGGTACACACTCAGGAGGCAGAGGCAGATGGATCTCTGTGAGTTCAAGGCCAGCCTGGTCTACAGAGAGTTCCAGGACAGCCAGGGCTACACAGAGAAACCCTGTCTTGAAAAAACAAAACAAAAAAATAATTGCCCACACATAGCTTAGCACAGAACCGGGGCCCCCACAGTGCAACACTCTGCTCAAACAAGAGCATCAGTTACTAAGTCTCACACAACAGTATGCTGCAGTCAGCTCTGGAAACCTCTTGTATGATCTCTTTCTATCCCATTCAGTAATGTGACATTGGTCATTTGGAGTGGTCATGGTAGGAACTTAGACATCACACAGACCAGTAGATGCTGCAAACTGGATTTAATTTTTGAGAAGCAGCACTGAAAACTTAGCATGACATGACAGGTCCCAGAGCATCCAAGGTGTATCCATGAGGTAACTGAAGTTTGGCATAATTAAACTAGCTCCCTATTCACGTCACATCTCCAGACCCCAAGTCCACTCCATGGCACTTTTCAAAGACTTGGCCTCAGCAGGCCAAGTGGCCATAAAGCCTAAGGTAGGGAGATCTTGTTTCCTTTCTAGGGATGGGATGGAGCAGCAAGGTGAAGTGGGCCTAGGTGACAGGTGGTAGCTGAAAGAGCTGATATCTTTGAGATAACCTATGTGACCTCACATATCCGATTGAGCATGAGTTCCTGACTGCACCCTAGACAAGTCTGAATTCCACCAATTTGTATTTGCCAGGCCCTTTTCTGTGTACCATGGATGCAGAAGAGAAGAAAGGGAGGGAAGGAGGGAGGGAGGGCCAAAAACCTTGTCTTCAAAAGCTACAGACCAATAAGTGGCATATCTTACTCCCCATTGACCCTGCTTAATTGTTGGGGGGCACAGAGGTCCTTGCACACACAGAGAAGCACTAAGAGAATCAGGAATGTTAATCACATAGAGTGTCTCCTCAATGGAGGAGATACAAATCAAATAAAAAGAGTGGAGGTTGTTAATGACTTGGTGACCTTTTTGCTCTCTGAAGGGACAGACTTCACCCCAATTGTCCAGAATGACTATCCCAGACTCTTCCCTCCCTAGACCCTTACCCATTTTTAGGATTGATGTCATAAATACTTTATGGCTTGTTGACGTCTAAGCTATTTCAGTCAGAGACTACACTAGATTCTAGGCCTTCTAGCTACAGAACCCACCCTCATGGTCACATGCACTGTGTAAAAGAGTCTCTGTGTAGTCACCTTCGTCTAGTGTGCACCTGAAATTGGACTGATTGGACTGATTATTGCCTGGAAAGCTTTCCCCAAATTGTACTGTGTTTTAGATACGCTCACAATGAATCGCCTGAAGTGGTTGACAAAGGCAATCTGCACTGGACTTTCATTATCTCTTCCCGAGGTTTGCTTCCCTGTTTGACACCTGCACGGCCCCTCACTTAATTTAGCTTTTGTTGTTGTTTGTTTTGCTTCATTATGTACTTTTTGTTTGGTTGGTTGGTGGGGTTTTTGGGTGGGTTTTTTTTTGTTTTTTTTTTTTTTTTATTTTGAGACAAGGTCTGGCTATCCTGTAACACACTATGTAAGTGGCCAAACTAGCCTTGAACTCACAGAGATCCACCTGCTTCTGCCTTCCTGGTACTGGGATCAAAGGCATGAGCCACCATGCCTAGCTAATTTAGGGGTTTTTGTTTGTTTGTTTGTTTTGGAGCTAAGGATTGAACCCAGGGCCTTGCGCTTGCTAGGCAAGCGCTCTACCACTGAGCTAAATCCCCAACCCCTAATTTAGGTTTTTATTGTGTCTCATATAAACTGTTCCTACTTAACTCCAGGTCCCATCAGAAGATTTAGTATGGGGGTGGAGCTGGTTTATAAATTGGAGGGAATGAGTCCTTTAAAAGAATATACAATTATGATATATAATATATATAAATAACCATGTGAATATATCACAATGAATTCTCAAAGGACTTTGAAGAGAGCCTATGAAAAGCCTCATGAAGAATCAGTTTCTCTCATCGATTGGACTCCTGGAGCTCGGCCTGGCACCCAGCTGTGGATCTCTGATGACAGGGTATTCAGCCATCTGATCACCAGAGTAGGCCAGTTCAGGCACCCTCTCGACTATTGCCAGTAGTCTATGGTGGGGTCATCCTTGTGGATTCCTGGGAGTTTCCCTAGCACTCTGTTTCTCCTATTCCCATGATGTCTTCATTTATCATAGTATCTCTTTCCTTGCTCTCTCACTCTGTCCCTGTTTCAGCTCGAACCTCCCGTTCCCCTGTGTTCTCATCCCCCATCCCTTGCCCTCCATTACTTCCCCTCACCCCCAGTTTGCTCATGTAGATCGATGAGAGAGAGGAGGGATTCTATGAGCAAGGGACATCGAGATCATGATGGGAAAAAGTACAGAGACAACTAGCCAAACTAGTGGAAACGCATGAACTGTAGACCAATAGCTGAGGAGCCCCCATGGTACTGGACTAGGCCCTCTGGATAGGCAAGACAGTTGTTTAGCTTGAACTGTTTAGGGGACCTCCAGGCAGTAGGATCAGAATCTGTCCATGGTGAATGAGCCGGCTTTTTGGAGCCCAGTGCCTATGCTGAGACACTTTGCGAAGCCTTGGTGCAGGGAGGAGGGGCTTGGACCTGCCTCAACGGAATGTACCAGGCTCTGCTGATTCCCCATGGGAGACCTTGCCTTGGAGGATGTGGGAATGTGGGGTGGGTTGGGGGGGAAGGCTGGGGGTCAGGAGGAAGGAGGACAGGGGAATCTGTGGTTGGTATGTAAAATGAAAAGAAAATCTCTTAATAATAATAAAATATCCAATACCATTAGTGATCAAGTAATGCCAAATTAATTATAATTTGAAATTCATCTCAACCAAGAAGAATGGATAAAATTGAGAAAATAAATGACAGCAAATTCTAAAAAAAAAAAAGAAGTATCAGTCTCAGCTACACCCTGTCTCTACTTCACCCAGACAAGAAGAGCAGCCTTTCCTGCCTACCCTATACTCTATACTGCCCACCCTCTACTTCCAAGGAAGTAGGAGCTTCCTTTCCTGTGGCCCCTTCCCAGCAATCCAGCATTATACAAAAGAACACACACACACACACACACACACACACACACGCACACAAACACACTCACACACACTTTTTTCCTGTAAAAGCCGGGTGTGGTGGCACACGCCTTTGATCCAGGCACTCTAGAGGCAGAGGCAGAAAGATCTCTGTGAGTTCGAGGCCAGTCTAGTCTACATAGTGAGTTCTTGGACAGCCAAGGCTAATTAGTGAGAGAGCCTATCTCAAAAAAATTCAAAACAAACAAGATAAGGAAATGAGTGGTTTGATATTTGCATCCTGATTTGTAAGTACTATTACATCTTAAAATGTAAACACATATACATTTGTTATACTTGCTACTGAGCCATTTAAGCCTGACCACAGCAAGTAATATATATACATAAAGTATAAAAAATATAAACAGAACAATTCATGGACTTACTTCTACTCTTCCTGGGACAAAACCTACTAGTACATATACACAGATATCCCTACAAAACAAGAGTCTGACCTCCTTGGCCTAAGTAATAGTCATGGCCACTGAAAGAAAAAACAGCAGCCACATGGAGCTTTTCAACTTCAAGAAGCTTTGCCATTGCCTGCAGACAGCTAAGAAGCAGCTACCCAGAGACTGCTAGCTTCCGTTCCAGTGCTCGGTTAGAAGGCCTCTGGCCTCTCCAAGCTGGAGGATAAGCCAAAGGGACAGCATGGCTCTGCAGAAGAGCATGGAGTGAGCATTCCTTGAAGCATGAGGGAAAGCAGCCACCTCCTATTTATCAGCGAGGATAGGGCTGGTTGTCTCGGAGATTCCTGGTGATTGGTAGCGGTGTGGACAGCCTAGAATAATGACAGCATATATCTTGCCTCTGTTTCATCCCAAAGATGAGAAATGAGAACTCAGCTAAAGGGTCCAACATTGTGACTCCCACTGTTTTATTATTTAGGACTGAATGATTCAGCCTAGATGCCAGCCCAGCCCAGGAATGGAATAGATCCCCAGGCAAGACGAGTTGTTCTGCTGTGTTTGCTGTTTGCTCTTCTTGAAGTGACTGAGACTTCAGGAGTCAGTATCAAGGAAGACTAAGAGCTGAAACAATCTCCAGGCAACTTTCTGAAATGACCCTTTTCTTCGCTTCACCGGAGTATTCGAGAAGCCGCAATTAGTGCATGCTTTCATTTTGGTATTATTTTCTAATTATCAGGTGACTTAGGAAGTGGATTGAAACAGCAACCTAACATTCTGGGACTCCAGGGGGCACTATAGTACAATACACAGACATCCAAGCCCAAATCAGCCGAAAATGGTTTGGTGTCTGTTTCCCACAGTTTGCACTGGGGCTGAGGCTTGGGGGAAATATCTCTTCTGTTTAAAAAGCATTATCTCAAGACCAAAATTAATAGAAAGAAAACGAACCCTGAACTCCTAGACGTGGTATGTGAGGTACCAGCATGATTCCAGGTGCTGGCATCTTCCACCTTGGAAGCAAGTGGAGCCAGTCATCCAGTTCCAAAGGCTCATCCTTCTGGCTGATAAGCCTATTTCTCCTTCCAGGCTTGGACGCTTCTGTGCTTGTCCCATTACCCATCCCTGCTTCTATGATAGTCCACGTACTCCGGAATAATGTTGAATATTCATGCATCTACCACTGTGAGCTTCAGGAGGGCACAGCTAGGCTCGATTTGTCCACTTAGTCTCTAGCACTGGGCACATGACAAAACTCTGAACATGAGCATGAATGTCCATGAAGCAAAAGGGTGAGGTAAGAGGGTTTGGCCTAACGGTTCCAAAAGTGAGACCTTGCCTGGGCCAAAGGAGGGTATGGCATTTCCTCTGTCTGCTACCATGCCTCCAGAATGCTTAAATTCTTGTCTGTGGAGCAGCCATAGTATGTAGAAAGGAGAAAATCCACCCCCCACCCAAACAAGATAAATCATGCAAAATAAAGTGTCATTCCAAGAAGCAGAGTTGTGGCTGGATCTTAAGAAGAGACACTCAATTCGGATTCCCAGGACAGCTCTAACACTTGCCCAGGAGATACCCTGAGTGTCCCAGAACCCTTGCTTCTTGGATCAGCAGCTCTAAACCATAAGGCCTTCCCTGAGGCTGCGGAGCCTGCTAAACATCATCCTGTCTGGTTCCTTTCTATGGGAGTTAGTTAGAGTAGAGTAGAAACCACACAAGTCAGGACCCTCCCCGCTACTTATGACAGCTACCTCTCGATGCCACTTTGCTAGGCCAACCAAATCCTCTACTTCCCCAGGTTATTTCTGGGCACTTGTCCCTCAAATCTATTCTTCAGAGTCACAATGTAACACCAAAAAGGCACAGGGACTCCACTGTGCCTTGGAAAGAAAAGCACTGCCTAAGTTCAAGCACTCCTGCTGGAGGGGGCAACAGAGCAAAGGGACAGCCCAGAGTATGAAGAATTCAGGCAATGGAGAGGTCTTGGTGTCAGGCGACCAAGGAACCGACACAGCAAGAAGACTGGCGAGAGAAACTGATCAGCCAGGAATGCTCCTAAACAGTTCCTAAGTGTGGGAAGCCAGAAGAGGCAATGAAGTCTACTTAAGAAGGTTCTATATACCCCAAATCAAGCAACACTTTAAAACCTGCAGGAGGAAGGTGGAGAATTTCTCCGGTTGATGGTCAGGACAGACAGAAGGAAGACAGAAGCCCAAGCTAGGATTGTGGTCTTCCCAATGACAGCCTCAGAGACTGTGGACAACACATAAATTCTTCAAGAAAAAAAAAGGGGGGGAGGGGGAGAGAGGGAGGGGGAAGAAGGAGGAGGCTAGGAGAGGGAGACAGACAGACAGACAGACAGACAAACATGGGGGATGGGGGAGGGCAGAGACAGCAGTCCAGCGTCCTCAGAGAGTAGGAGAAACATCACCCAAACAATCATCAAACTTCTTGTCTGTGGGGTAGCTTCATCACATAGGTGGGAGGAGGAGGAGATGTGGCCAGTAGATACTGCAAGGAGGTCAGAGAAGCCCCAAGACACGGCGGAGTCAAAGCAGAGCCCGAGCAGGGAGGAGTCAGGCTGTGAGCTGAGATCCTTAGTGGAGTACTCCTGTGAACTTCCACAGAAACAGGAGGCATGGAGATCGTGGGAGGTGGGGAGAAGGGGAAGGGTTTTTAAGAATGGGAAGCTGCCGGGCGGTGGTGGCACACGCCTTTAATCCCAGCACTCGGGAGGCAGAGGCAGGTGGATCTCTGTGAGTTCGAGGCCAGCTTGGGCTACCAAGTGAGTTCCAGGAAAGGCGCAAAGCTACACAGAGAAACCCTGTCTCGAAAAACCAAAAAAAAAAAAAAAAAAAAAAAAAGAATGGGAAGCTTAGCCAGACATACCTAGTGGCTCGCATGTGTGATCCCAGCACTTAAGCTCTCTGAGGCAGGCTCTCACTTGACAGGTCTGGGAGGGCCTTCGTCTGCATTTCTAACAAGCTACCAGTGTCAATGCTGCTGATCCAGGAGCCATACATACTATGAGGGGCAAGGTTTAGAGTCAGCTAAAGGGATGTGGAGGGCGATTGGAAAAGAATTCCTTTTGAAAGACCCGCTTTCGATAATTCCCCCTGGGGTAAAAGCTGAGACCTTGAGAGGCCTGAGTGGGAGTGTCCCTTCCTCCTCTTTCAGAGGTGACAGGTGGTGAAAAACTGGGCATAAAGGGGAAGGGATAATGAGGAACAAAGAGGTCAGGAGAAGAGGCAGAGGAACTCTGGGGAGACACAAGACCCCAAAGCGTCCCGGGGATCCTTTCTCTGGGTCAGCGTTAGGCAGGATATTAAGGGTTGACTCAGAGCATGCCCCACCCCTAGGAGGATGGAGATCTGAGAGTGCAGGTGCAAGGCCACCCCCCCCCGCCCCCCTTCGCTGTTCTGCAGAAAACTGCTGAATTCGATCCAAGGTTTCCTGACAGCCCGCAGGACACACAGAAAAGGCTATGCCACAAGGTCAAAGGCCAGGAGGTGAGCTGGGCTCTTAACCCTAAGCCTGAGTCCCACGTGTCCAACTTGCCATCAAAAGTCAAGAGGTTTCTCAAAGGCGCAGTTGGGAATGTAAACTTGAGTTTAAGTAATCCAAGGACAGGAATAAGGATGGGAGATGCCCGACTAAGGTGGCCTGGGGCCCGCAACCTGCTACACACTGAGAGACCCTTGAGCACTAAACCAGAGGTTAAGCCGAGGTCAGGTTCACTGAGGGAAGTGCGGGGAGGCCCAGTAAAAAGTCAGAAGGTACCAAATGAGCAGCAACTCCCGGAATCAAGCCTTGACCGAGGAGAGGGTGGCGCATACTTAGGGGAAGGAGATGGGATCAAAAAGATGCTGGAGCTTCGTCTGGTGGCGACCGGGAGGCCGTGGTGGTTCCCGAGCGCACTGTGATGAGCAGAACTGCTTAAGCTGGGAGCTCCTTCGCCGCGCAGCCCCCAGCCCGCCCGGTCTTCGCCTTCCCCGGCCAGGACCAGCTTCCCGGCGTCCTCCCGCCGCGTCTCCCCGGCCGTGGCCCCCAACCCGGCTACCGACTCTCCAGGGTCCGCCCCGCCGCCGCGGCCCCAGCCCGGCCGCTCCTCCCCCGATGATGTCACGTCCCTGGCCGCCCCTCGGCCGGCCTCGCGCCCCGCCCCCGCCTCCCCTGGCCCCGAGTCCCCTGGGCCCACCCGCTTGCGACAGCCCTCCTCCTGCCCGTGCTCCCTCCCTTCGGCTCCCGCTCCCCAGGGAGCGGCGGCGGCGGCGGGATGGCCAGGGCCCGCGGCCAGGCCCCCGGGAGCGGCGGGCGGCGGCGGCCGCGGCGGGGAAGCCCGGGGACCGGGCCCCGGGGGGAGTCGGCGGGTCTGCTGCTGCTCCTGCTGCAGGTGCTGCCGCCCGGGGCAGCGGCAGGCCCGGGGCGCCGGGGCACTCGGGGACCTGGCGGCGGCTGCGTCTGCTGGCCCGGCGCCGGCCCTGCTTTTCCCCGGGACGCGCGACTGCTGCTGTTGCTGCCACCCCGGCCGCCACCGTCGCCGCCGCCGAGCTCTACGGCCGCAGCCTCCCCCTCTCGGATGGTAATCAGCGCCCCGCGCGGGCGCCGCGGGCGGGCGGGGGGGGGGGAGACCGAGGCGGGGGGAAGGGCGGGCAGCTAGCGGGGCGCTCGGGCCCCCCCTCCGACGACCGCGGCTCTGGGCAGCCGCCAGAGCGCGCCTCTGGGGCGCCTCCGTGCGGAGCGGGTGCGGGCTCCGCTCTCAGTCTGCTCACCGGCTCTCAGGCCGCGGGGGAATCCCTCCATCTCCCCGCCCCGCTCCCCGGGAGGGGAGGGGACAGCGTCGGCGCCCAGGGACCTGCTTTGACTGAGAGAGCCCCGGAGAGGCGAGCGTGCACTGAGGCTCCAGGACTCCGTGTAGCGCTGCGCTCCTGGAGGCTCCCGGTGCCGTCGGGTCGGGCTGAGCTGCGACGCCCACAGCCTCGGCGGGAAGTGATCCTTGGCAGTGGGGGGCGCCCACGAACTGCGGGTCCTTATGTTCCCCGCACAGGACGCTCTGCCCCGCGGTGGGCTCCACCTGAAAGAGGAGCCGCTGCTGCCCTCCAGCCTGGGCTCGGTGCGCTCCTGGATGCAGAGCGCGGGCATCCTGGACTCCAGCACCGCGGCGCAGAGGTAAGAGCCCCACCCGACCTAGCACTCTGGTTGTACTGTACCGCTTCGTGTCGCCTTCGTCCAGCATGCCTTAGCTACCGGACGACGAAGTCTACTGTTCACCCTCTGAGTCTGACAGACTTTTTCCTGAGAATATGGGACGAGGTTGCTCACTAGTGTCCAGGGCTCTGGAGGAGGTGTCGCATCCCACTGCACATCTTGAGCCTTGACCCACAGTTATTAGCCATCTAGAGATGTCCAGTCCCTTCTTCTTGGGCAGTCTCTACTGTTCCACTTGTCCAGTTCCGTGGCTACCCGACAAGAAAGGCAAGAAACTCTGCCTCGTTTTTTCTTTTCCATGCTCCTCAGAGTTGGGGCAATGGTGGTGTGCAGGGCCAGAGGTGTGGGTGGGGCGGAAGAGTGGCTAAGCCAGTGGGCAGTTGACCTTGCAGAATTGATTGGGGTTGAGAATGGGGCCCGAACTCCTCTGTTGGGTGTTTTTGGGTAGATCCTGAGGGAGGCAGGAAGCTCTTGGGAATTAGCAGACTCTACTCTGGTTACTTTTCAGGGGAAGGCATAGGGGTTTGGGCAGGAGACCTCGGTAAGGAATCAACTCCAGGATTTGGATGGGGATTTTAAAGGCTTGTTAACCCAGTCTCTGCAGCGGCTGGTACTCGGTCTCTAACACTTCCTCCAATCATACAACATGGACTGGAGGCTGTACATCGGATCGGGAGCGCATAAGAGCCTAGCACTCTGTAGAGACTGTCCCTGGAGACCCAGGGCAGGGTGGGCACTGGGTTTCCTGGAAGTTTAAACAGCTGCTACCCATCCTCTGAAGGACGTCGGCTAGAGATTGTCAAAGCAGACCGGGGCTGGCACACCACTCCCATTCACATACCCAAACTTGTGCCACTCCCATTCACATATCCAAACTTGTGCCACTCCCATTCACATATCCAAACTTGTTCAGGCATCACTTGTAGTGCTCCCCAACCTCACCTAATAGTAGACACAGAGTGTTTTGTGGGCAAAGGGATGCAGTTTTTCTGCACACCTGTCTTCACAGCCTTCAGGGAGAGTGCTGGGCTCTCCGCTGAGTGATCTCTCCAGGACAGGAATGGATATTGCAGATGAGCCAAATCCAGTAAGTTTTTAGAGTGATCTAAGTAGAGGTTATAGAAACACAAATCACGGTTGTTTAACACAACTGCTATCAGCCTGATAGTCTATTTCCTTCCCATTTCCCCCTTTAACGTTGTCTCGTGCTGTGCTTATAACTCTGTGTGCCCCCTTTTCTGTTGGTTTTGGCTTTTTCTTTAAGTTGAAGTAGTTGTGGGAAGTTACATAGTTGAGTATATTAGAGTGGAAGTTCGTGAGTTCGTGTTTCTTTCGGACTTTGCTCTCTGCTTGCCCAGGGCCAGCAGGTTAATGAGAGGCAAGCAGGAGTAACAGAGATGATATCCTGAAGGTGGGTGAAGGGACAAGAAATCTGGAGATGAGATTTTCAATATCACCCCTCCCCCACTCACCAACAGTGTTGTCTACACAGAGAAAGGTTCTTGAGTGGTGTCTGTTCTGGGTCCCCAAGGCCACATAACTGAAGCCCAAAGCCAACTTCTGAAGTTTGAACAGAATATTCTTCAGGCCCGAACTTGCTTCTCCCCAAGTCTGGAAACCCCGGCTCTAGGACATAGATTGACAGTTTTCGATTGTGTTCTAGAGGGGAAGCTAATCCTCGGTTCTCATTTCTCTCCACAATGTTCATCATTTCTCCAGTGTGTATCTTCTCCCTCAGTCAGCCTCTGCTCAGGTCTTCCCAATCCACAACGTAACAAGAAACATCCATCTCCCATCCTCCGCTTCTCTCTGTTCCCTGCCTGGTTTCTCCTGCGAGGTTGCTCGGTGTGGATGGTCTGTGCCTTCCTCACCTTCAACGACAACCACCTGATTTTCTTTTTTTTTTTTTTTTTTTTTTTTTTTTTTCGAGACAGGGTTTCTCTATGTAGCTTTGCGCCTTTCCTGGAACTCACTTGGTAGCCCAGGCTGGCCTCGAACTCACAGAGATCCACCTGGCTCTGCCTCCCAAGTGCTGGGATTAAAGGCGTGCGCCACCACCGCCCGGCCCCACCTGATTTTCAAAGCATCCAAACACATTGTCCCCAGTCTCAATCCCAATGTCCCCAAATACCACTTTTAACAATTAAACTCCTGTGCGCTAGACCCCATTCCTCCCTAGCTTGAAGGATAACTCGAGACTCCTGGTCCTGTACTCTGACCCACCCCCTCCCCCAAACTAGCTTCTCCGCTCTACACACCAAAGCTACATTTCCAAGGTACTTGGGGTGGGGGGGCTCACTATTTAGCCCAGGCTATCCTCCAGCTCTGCCTTAGCCTCCCAAGCGCTGGAATGACAAGTATACACCACTATACCAGGCTTCAAAGCACTTTTCTCTGATCATGCCCTTGCCCTGATTAAAGAAAGGAAAAGTGCCCCACTCCCTCACAGCATACCCCTGTCTGTGTCCTGTGTCCTCCCACGGTGCTGCCCAGACTGTTTTTAGGGCTAAGGATGGTCACCACAGGATGCTGTCACTGGCACGTCACCATTTCCCAGATAGTTGGCATTCAGGACTCATCACAGTCGGACCCAGCTCTCTTTCCCAACTTCCATATGACAATGGCCTGTGATGTTGGAGAGTCAGCAAGACTTCCAGACCTGCTTTTTCTTAAAACAGTCCTCAAGCCCTTAGAATCACACACCCACTGAATAGAGCCTCAGCCAGCCTTGAAGACCAGACTCCACTTCAGCACCTGGCTCTGTTTATGCCCTGCCTCCCTGCCCTGGAGAGCAGTTCCTAACGTTACGTAAAGATGCTTACTAGAGGCCAGGCTCTGCTGTCCTCTGCCTGTCCCTGTTTTACTGGCGCTGCCAGCTGAGGCTTTCCTGTGGGGCAAAGATGGCAGCCCATTCGTCCTTCTTTCTACAGCACCCACAGGCTTAAGTAGTCCACCTAGCTGTCTCCAAAAGCTTCCCTATTGGGCACCTCGCCTCACCTCAGTATGTTCCAGCAACTAACTGCCCTACATCCTCCAGCCACCCTCTCCAATTTTATAACTTAGACTTTACAAAAATGCCAAGATTTTGAAGAAAGTAGAGGAGGAGAAAAAAGTCTGGAAGGCCTCCCCAAGATCAGTGAAGGGGGCTCTGCTAACACCAAGAAGATTCTGAGCGTGGGAGGTAGGGAAAGAAGAGGGCTTGAATACCCAGCTCACGGGAAGGGGAGGGGAGGCTGGGAGATAGGCTTCCTCTCCCTGCTGGGGGCTCCCTAACAGGGATGTCTGCTCAAAGACCCCTAGCCTTTGCTGTGACTGCCCCTGACCTGAACCAATAGGAATTCCTCTCTTGAGACCTAGCCGCAGACCATTCTCCATCCTCTGTAGACAGGTCTTCCTGCCTGTGGGCTTAGCACAGGGGCAGCACTTTTGTCCTTCTGGTGTGTTTCCTAGGCTGGGGAGTCTAGAGGGGCCTGCTCAGCCCTACCCTGCAGTAGTCCTGGGAGACGCAGGACTGCCCATTCTGTCAGGCAGTCTCTGCCCAGGAGTGAGGCCTGAGAGAAGAAAGGCTGCTGGGGATGTCTTTCCTGTAAGCAGCTGTAGGCTAGCCTCTCTGCTAGGAAATGCTTTTGTTTGCTTTAATAATTAATCGCTGCTCCTCATCCTGGAACCTGGCTGGCAGGCTGGCCTGTGGGTGGATGGTGAGAGGGTAGACAGAAGAAAAACGGGGTGAGTAGTCGGTAGGTGGAACTGAAAGACGCTGGGGAAAGCGCTCGAGCACACGTGTGAGGGTCTCCTGTCCCCTGCCGGCCATTTAGACATGGGTCACTAAGTAGAATTGTGCTGAGTAGTGGAAAGAGGGACTCTGAAGCCTCCACTAACCCAAACCTCCTCTTCAACAGATTCATCCACACACAGGTTCTGGGCAGCTGCCCTTAGCTACCAGGCCTTCCCTCTGTGGGTACCACTGAGGTGGGTGTGCCTGCTTTTATCTTCTTTGTTATGCATCATGGCTAGGTTCTGAGCATTTCAAGGCCTGGGCAGGGCTAAGTCAAGAGATCTTGGCTGGAGGCAGGCACAGCATGACGATCATGATCAGTCCTTGGGCACGGAGAATGCCTAAGGGAGAGCTTGGGCACCAATGGGATGCTTAAAGGAAGAGGAGTGTGGAAGAAATGAACCTGGGACTTCTGCAGCCCTGGCGGGAGAGGGAAGAGAATAGCAAGACTGAGCAGGAGAAACTGAGGCAAATCTGAGACTAGCGATGAGATATGGGAGGCATACGTTTTTGTGCTGGAGGTAGAGGGTGCTCAGCAGAGCCTGCTTCCAATGCTGATGACTTCAAGGTGTGCCTCTTTAACGTAACGTCTCAGATTTGAAGATGGGTCAGGCTCCAGCCAGAGTGCTGCTGTTCAGCATCTTGGGCTGTCAGGTAGGCCAGACTTAACATTTGGCAGGAAACCAGAAGGCCGAAGCCCCCAGGGGCGCCTTGTGAGGGGATGCAGGTGGTTATTGTTAAATTACTATTTATAGTAAGTATGTGATCAAGCATGAACATTTTGTAAATAGAGACAAAGGCTGCAACAGGGGCTTTGTCTGCTAGAGAGTTCTGGATGCCAGGAGAAGAGCACCCTGGGGCATCTTGCTTAGCCTTGCAAGGGAACATCTCCAGGGACCTGCTGGGTGGGCTCAATAATAGCATCCAGATACTCTGTTCCCCTGCCATGCCAACTAGCATCCCCGTGTGCTCTGGAGTGCAGTTCAGCTTAGTAGCCCAGGCTAAGAAGGTCAAGTTGTCCTTGTTCATTTCACCTCAAAGTCCTGACCCAGTGCTCAGGAAGCCTAGGCATACCAAAGCTTGCTGCACAGTGGGACTCTACTGTCCAAAGAGTACCTGTGCACACTAAGTTCTTCCTGGTGTCACACAAAGTCCCCTTTAATCCTGGGCCTGTGTAAGAACAGAAGATGGGACATGGTGGGAAATACCAGAATGAAGGCTTCCAAGTCTGGGTTCTCTAGACTAGGAACGAGTTCTCTACCGCCTCAACACCCTCCAGAGCTGAGAGGGAAGTGTTTTGACATTGTGTTTGCAACAACCTTTCTGAGAAACTGAGGGAATAAATTATTTTGGATTTTTTTTTTTTTTGAGATGGGGTTTCTTTGTATCAAACTGGCTGTCCTAGAACTAGCTCTGTAGACCAGGCTAGCCTCAAACTCACAAAGATCTGCCTGCCTCTGCCTCCCGAGTGCTGGGATTAAAGGCATGCAACACCACTGCCTGGCCAGTCTGGATTCCTACAAAAATGGTTAGTGTGACTGTTGTTGTCACTCAGCAGCACTTATCTGAAGAAGGTACATGCTCTGTTTCCTATGATGCTAAGAGAATGAAGTATCACTCAACTATGGGCTCCAGCAGTACGCATCCTGAGTAGGCCGGTGCTCGCTCACATTCATCATACACCCGGAATCTGCCGAGATGCCCTTGGGCTTCAGGGGCTAAAGATCTGCCGACTTCCTTTGTACCCGGTGCTTCTGGGTGGCTGCTGACAGTTGGAACCCACGCTTACCTTCTTAGTACCCTTGGCTGGCAAAGATCTACCTCAGCCAGCATCTGCTTCCTAATGCTTGAAGACTTGCTAAGGAGGCCAGAGCTTGTTCTTCCTACAAGTACGTACGGCAGGCAGGAGAGCAGCAACAAAACAAGACCAGCAGTGCAAGCTGGAAGGATGGCTCAGTAGTTAGTGGTACTCGCTTCTCCGTCATGAGGACCAGAGACCGGATCCCAACCCTCAGATCAGGCAGCTCACAAATGCCTGTCATTCCAGCTCCGAGAGAGTTGATACCTTCTTCTGTCCTCTTCGGGCACGCCTACGCATACATACATGCACATACACACAAATAAAATCTGGAGGATGAGGTCGTGGCTTAAAAGGTGGCCGTGCCTGACACACCGAGTCCCTGACCCGGTACTGGGGCGGGGGGAGGGGGGGTGAGTTTGAAGTACTCGTCCTCTGTGTTTCTGTGTTTTCCTAGTTCTCCGTAGACCTGAG
This sequence comes from Peromyscus eremicus, assembly GCF_949786415.1. Classification (NCBI taxonomy): domain Eukaryota; kingdom Metazoa; phylum Chordata; class Mammalia; order Rodentia; family Cricetidae; genus Peromyscus; species Peromyscus eremicus. The sequence continues at coordinate 104,150,610 of NC_081419.1, forward strand.
CTCGGCTGCCTATGGTGGTAGCTTGTGGGGTTGCCTTTCTTGTCTCTGTCACACTCCACTCCTGAAGTTCCCTGAATCAATCCAGTACGCTGTTAATAGTGAAGTTTTTAATCACAGGGAGTTCTCTGCTTCTAGAACATAAAAGACACCTTGCCTCTCCAGCATTCAGGGCCCGATCTTCCTATCCCTCCATCTTTTTTCGTTCTGAGCGGGGAGAACACTCAATGCTTCCTGTAGCTCCCATGCCTGTGCCCAGCTTGTGGCCATGGGACTCTCAGATCACTGGGTACTTTGTGCATTGTTCCAGTATGTCTCTGTTTCTGTGCTTTAACTATGGTTTGTTTTCTCATCACAAGAGCAGCAGCTTCTCCCAAGGGGAGAAGAGAAAAAACATTTCCTTCCTCCTCCCCGGGTTTCTCTCTTTGCAGCTTGCAGTTCAGCCTAACAGGTGTTGATCCCCTCTTGCAGTTACAGGGACAGGAGCAATGAGGACAACCAGAGAAGGGAGACATGGTCCAGCCTGCTTCTGTTTTTTGTTTTTTGTTTTTTTGTTTTTTGTTTTTTGTTTTGTTTTGTTTTGTTTTTTTTTTTTTGGTTTTCTGTTCCTCTGTACAGCACATTCTTTGTATTATTGTGTATCATGCACATAAAAATACTAGACTCTTTCCAGCAAAATCTTTTCTCATTTTATCTCAATCTCCTCACTTAACTGGCTGAGGCATGACTGAGGTAAACTGGAGAATTCCCAGGCAAAGAGCAGAGGATGCCCCTAACAGGGGGTTTCCCATTCTATTGGCTAACCTTGGTCTGATGGGGGCTAAGACAGTCATTAATATTGTTCTGTGGTAGTTCATGGTAGTGGAAATGTTAACTAGTCAATGCTGCCCCACAGAAGCCTGTGAGCCTGAGCAGGGTGGAGGGTTGGATGCTACTCTAGGCTGCCTTAGGAGGAATAGAGCTAGGCTAAGTGAGATTATGTTGTGGGGCATGTGAGGTGGCTCTGTTTCCCTATGCCTCACACATACTCTGGAACCGGATACTGGTGCTTATCCCCTAGAGGAACCTGCTTTCTTTCCCCTTCCCTGATCTCTGTGCTCTCTCTCTCTTTCTCCCAAATAACTCTGTCCATGGGGAGGGCAGGCCCAGCACAGGTGGGTGTGGCCTAGGGCTTAGGGAAGACTCCCAGGTTTGAGTCTCGGGAGACCAGCATAATGGGGGTGGGGGGGGAGACAGGACTCTGGACTGACTGGCATTTGTCAAGGGGACTGGGGTGGGAAGCGAAACTCAGGCCACCATCAAGCGTTTGCACAGAAAAGCCCTATTGAATGGCCTGGGGATTCTGTATTCTCTCAACATGCACTTCTCCTCTGCCAAGGCCTTCCTCTCTACTTTCTCCCCACTGTCTGAGAGCCTACCAGACTCAGCACAGGAATATAGGACAGCAGTGATGGGATTGCTCTACAAGGCCACCCCCTTCGGTCATCTGTTCCACTTGGTGGTTCTTGAAGCCACCCCTGGCAGAGTTCAAGCTAAGCTGGCCTTGTAAGCAGGAGGGTGGAGCTCAGAGTTGATGTCTCATTAGCATATTCATCCATAGTAATCAGAGACCTGCTGAGATCAAAAGCTCTCCTCAGGCTTTCCTGCCTCTCTGCTAGGTTGAGAAGCTGACAGAGGGTGGTCAAGTCCCCACTTGAAAGGCAACCTAGCCGGGAGGGAATGGGAAAGAATGGAGAGAGGACAATACCCCCAGAGAAGGGAACTTCTGGTAGGGAAGAATGTTGGGCGCCTCTTGTCCTCTTGAACGGGAGACAAGACATCTGCCTCCTAGATCACCCATTCCCATGGCCACTGTGGCTCCCAAGAATGTATCCAGGAGAAAGAACAGTTCACTTTTTATTTGCTGTACTCTATATGAGTGGAAACATAGCAATCGCCTCATTCCCCGACAGCCTAGATACTGTGGCCTAGTATGAAGCCAAAGAAAACAGTAAGTTGATTTTTTTAAATTTACTTGTATTTGTTTAATTGTGTGTGTTGGGGGTGTGTGTGCTCACATGTACCATGGAGCACTTTCTGAAGTTGGAGGACACCTGGTGAGAGTTGGTCCTCTCCTTCTACCGTGTAGGTTTCTAGGATCAAACTCAGGTTGGCAGCAAGAGCCTTTTACCCACTGAGCCGGCTCACTGGCTCCCGATTTTAAAGCATTTGGTAGTCATTGTCAAGGAAGCATGCCTGATGGGCATCTGGGATGCTGGTGTGTGTGTGTGTGCGCGCGCGCGCGCGCGCGCGCACATGCACATGAGTGTGTTTTCAGTTGTGGGTGCATATGTGTGGAGCACACAGAGAAGTCAGAGCACAGCCTCATGCTCCTTTTACCTTCTGTTTGAGACAGGGTCTCCCACTGGCCGGGGACTTCACCAGTGACCGGCAAGCCCCAGGGATCCCCCAGTTCTGCTTCCCATCTTGCCATCTCTGGGATTACAAGCATAGGACACCTTGTTCGGCTTTTTATGTTGGTTCTAGGGGTTCAAACTCAGGTCCTCATGCTTATAAAGCACACAGTTTACCAACCGAGCCACCTCCCCAGTTCTGGGCACTGGTTTTTAATGGCAGCTGGCTTCCCCTGTGTAGTGGGTCAAGAAAAAGAACAAGACAGAGGTTACGATGCTTTCATGACCTAAAATGTGCAAGTCATGTGCTGTTATTTTTGTTATATTCTCTTGACCACACGGACCAGCAGGAACACATTGTGAGAGGAACCTGCTTAAGCACATGAGTATCAAGAGGCAGAATCCTTGGGAACCATCATCTTGGAGTCTGGGTACCTAATGCATGGGGAATACTAGCCTGAGCAAACTGAAGCGGAGTCCATTTTTACAGGGTGTCCAAAGGCCTTCAAAGGCTGCCATATGTGCTGTGAGTCATCAGTGTGGCCACAGCACTCTTCTCTAGGGAGAAGATAAGGAAACCTGTAAGAAACATGCTTTGGTATGCCTGCCTGGCCTGGAGAAGAAAGTCTAAACTGTTCCTGGTGTTCATATTCCTATACAGTCTGGCAGGAACTTCCAATGCAAACTTTTCTCTCCTTGCTTTACACCCCGATGAATGTGTATATGTGGTGTGCAGGTGCGTGCACGTGCATCTTGGCATGTGTAGGGGCACATGCAGATGTGTGCATGTGGAGGCCTGTGGTTGATGTCTTCCTTGGAGTCTTCCTTGATCATTCTCCAACCTACTCACTGAGGCGGGGTCTCTCAATCGAACCCAGGGCTCATCCATGTGGCCAGGCTAGCTAGCCAGCTTGTTATGTGTACCCCTGTCCCTGCCTTCCTAGCCATGCCATAGCCACTGGCATTTATGGGGTTCTGGGTCTCTGAGGTCCTCCTATTTATATGACAAGTGCTTTAAGCGTGGAGCCGGCTCCTCAGCCCCCGTTCCGCTTATTCCCATTGCCTTTCATTTTTCTCCTCCTTTCTCTCTTTCTCTCTTTATTTATTTTGAGACAGAGTCTCCTGTATCTCATGCTCACCTCCAACTCACTATGTAGCCAAGGATGAACTTCCAGTCCTCCTGTCTCCACCTCCAGAGTCCTGGGATTACAGGTGTGTGCCACCCATCCTGGTTTTACCTGGCACTAGGTATCGACGCCAGCGCTTCCTTCACCACAGGCAGTCACTTTTCCAACTGAGCTACATCCCTCACCCAGTGCTCCACTTTCTGAAATCTGCTCCCCAGACACTTGCCCTTACAGATATTCCTGGGGCTGTTTGTTCTGCTCTCTTGCCTCTTCCAGTTGCTGAGTTTGGACTTACTCCCCGGGGTGGCGGGACAGCGCAGTCTCTGTAAGCCTCCGCCATATCCCACAAAAAGAATTATTATCCTTTGTTTTGTTTTTTTTGCCAGGTGTGGTGGCTCATATCATAATCCCAGCACTTGGGAAGCTGAGGCAGGAAGATCACAGCAAGTTTGAGGCCAGCCTGAACTACATAGTGAGTTCCAGGCCAGCCTAGACTACAGAGTGAGACCCTATCTCAAAAACAACAACGATAAAAACAAGACAAAACCAAAACACTCAAAACAAAACAAAACAAAACAAAAAAAAACTCAAACAAACAAAAAGAAAACCCCCAAACAATATGTTCCTCCTTTGCTTCTTTTTACATGGTGACATATTTGGGGCTAGGGATACCCACACTCTGACCTGCCTGCAAATTCCCGCCTCTTCCAGGCACTTAATTCCAGTGCTACGTGCTGCATGTTCCAGTGTTTAGTGCTACACTGGAGTTTATGGGCAATCTGGTAAACAAGGCCTTGCTCTTTTTGTCCTCCTTGCTTCTGAGCAAAGTTTCTGATGAACCAGGAGAAAGCCTTTTTTTAAAGCCAAACTAGGAGATCCTCCTGCCCAGAGGCCGTGATGTCATGAAGCTGGAGTCATGCCCTCTGTACCGAGAAAGGGTATTTCCCATCTATAGTCCAAGGTCTAGGATGAGCAGGCTAATAGCCTGGAACCAGTTCAGTGTCCCTGCTAGTCTGATGGACATCATGTCCCAGGCAATGCCATTGTCGCAGTGAAGCCCTAGCTGAAAGCTGGGGTGCGGTAGGAAATTCATTCCAGTATCTCCAAGGTGTCCCCGATGCCCTAGTACACACTCCTAAATGCCTCTGGATAGTACAGTGAATTGGTTTACAGTTTACACACTTGACTTTAGAGATAAGCCTTCCTAAATATGGGTCCCAGGGAAAAGCTTGCAGTGGGGAGAGCCTGTCCGATGCCTTCATGCAGCACTGTGGTATTCCTTCTTCTCAAAGAAGCATGCTGGGGTAGCCTCAGTGCTGGAGGCCTCTCTGTGGAACTGATATGGTCCTGTCCAGGATGGAAGGGCCCATCTCACTTGACCTCTTGGCATGTCCAAGCCTACTCCTGGCCAGCCACCTACCTGGCCGGAACCACTGGGGTCTTGCTCACCGGAGGGCCCTTCCCGTGGTTTTCCAGTTCCTTTCCTCCCACAGTGGCGTGGGCCTGGCAAGAGCACATTTTGAAAAGCAGCCCCCCTCCAACCTCAGGAAGTCCAACTTCTTCCACTTCGTGCTGGCCATGTACGACCGGCAGGGGCAGCCCGTGGAGGTGGAGCGCACAGCCTTCATCGACTTCGTGGAAAAGGATCGAGTGAGAGGCTCATGGGCTGGCCTGGGACTAGCACTGGGGGTGATGGAGGGGCTTCAGGGACCTGGCCACATACACACGCACAAGCACACTGGGGGCGCTGAGTGGATAGATAGATGGTGAATGAGTGGGAAAGCATGGGCCGATGGCTGGAAGGCAAAGAAGGACCGTGGGATTCAGGTGGAGGGTAAGGACGAAGGAGGCTATGGGTGAAGGAGCTTGAAGGCCCTGAGCACTTGAACACATCCTCCTGTGTTGTCCTTGCAGGAGCCTGGGGCAGAAAAGACGAACAATGGGATCCATTACCGCCTTCGGCTGGTGTATAACAATGGTAAGCAGTCTGAATACTGCAGCACCCTGAGACACATAGCACCCTCATCAGGACTGGAAGGGGTGTGGGTCTAGTCATCTGAGGCACCCTCATCCTCCCCTGACAGCAAGTTCTTTCTACCTTTCCCATGCCAGGACTTCGGACAGAGCAAGACCTCTATGTGCGTCTCATCGACTCCATGTCGAAGCAGGTGAGTGCTCAGGCCCATCCTAGGCTTGTTTGAGTAAACATCCTTAACCCCTCTCTGTCTCTTTTGTACCTTTACTCCCACTGCTCTGGCTCTCCCAGTTCCCTGCCTATGGCAAGAAGATGGTGCTTTGTCTCTCCAGTCAGGAAAAGAAAGTATTTATAAAAAGACCCTGGCTTAAGTCCTATCCCTTAGCAGCCAAATCTTAGACACAAAATCAGGGGCATGCAGTTTATTGGCGAGGAGAGAACGCCCTCCTCAGGAGGAGAGGAGAAGGAGCAGGGCAGGGGGATACCCAGGAAGCAAGTGGTCTCAGGTAGAGTCCAGCTGTAGCCCAGTCCGCAGGCATCCCTGGACTAGAAATGGCACTGGAGTCGGTGCCTTTAGAGCCAGAAGGCAGCATTTTGCATCTTCTGTCCATCAGCCGTTGTCTGGGGACCGTGCCTAAGGTGAGAGTACACAGTAGAGGCAACTCCACTGAGAGCAATTCTCCAGAGAAAATCCTCTGGTGTCATCACCAACTGTAAAGGGGGATGGGCGCACTGGGTCTTCCTGTGTGCAGTCCCACAGCCCCACAGCTCGTACTGCAGGCGACACTCAGCACGTGGTCCCAGGAAGGAGGCTGGGGCTGACAGAGCAGCTCAGGAAAACCAACCTGATGCACTGTGAGAAGCAGCCCAGGTCCCAGGGCTTTCAGAAACACACTGGGAGAAGGAGCTTGAGTTGTAAACGGGCCAGATTGGCAGGTCTGGAATGAAACATGGCAACTTGCTCGCTCGTGTATGGACAGGTGCTTCCGGCAGCCTCTACCCAGTCCTAGTCCCAAAGCAAAGCAGAATGGCTTATGCCCAGAGAACTCTCCGTCACTGTGACAGGGGAGGCAGGCCAAGCAGTGGCAGTGATGCTGGGTGGCAATGTGGGAGCCTAGAGAGAAAAGGACCTACAAACAGAGGAAGGCTGGAAGGTCCAGAGGCTAGGAGACTAGGAAGCCAGATTTACAGTTTGGGAAGCTCACTTCTGGGGCAGGGGCGGGCTGGGAGACTGAGGAAGACAGGATACAATGGTGCAAGAGCAACATACTGGTCCGAGCTGGGGAAGTGACATCAGGGAGGCGGGGAGAGGCAGCTCAGTGGCCTGTTCTCTTAGAGTGCAGAGAGGGACAGTGCACATGAGCAGAGAGGGACAGTGCACATGAGCAGAGAGGGACAGTGCACATGAGCAGAGAGGGACAGTGCACAGGAGCAGAGAGGGACAGTGCACATGAGCAGAGAGGGACAGTGCACAGGAGCAGAGAGGGACAGTGCACATGAGCAGAGAGGGACAGTGCACATGAGCAGAGAGGGACAGTGCACATGAGCAGAGAGGCAGGAGCCCACCGTAAGCACAGAACAGCCTGCACAGGGCAAGATGCCAGGAGTGGCTGAGGATGCGAGCATGATGCAGGGTGGGACCAGCAGCCTGTTGGCTCCTCCGGCAGGGGATCCGCAGACCTGGCGCCATTCTTGACACCTAGGTGATGGTCCTCTTTGAGGGTAGAAGACTTTCCTCCATCTGAGCAGCCAGGCTTCAGATGGACTCTGCTTTGCACCCATGGACCCTTCAGATCAGGGCAAAGGGCATGCATGGTCTTTCTTGGGGTGGGGACCTCTCCTGGGCCTGGGTTTGGCAGACACCAGGGCAGGCTCACAGGCTCGCCTGTGCTTGCCACGGGGCCTTGGGAGGAGCCTCCTTCCCCGCGAGCCTGCACGTTTCCTCCTCCCCAGGCTATCATCTATGAGGGACAAGACAAGAACCCTGAAATGTGCCGAGTGCTGCTCACTCACGAGATCATGTGCAGGTAAGATGGGCAGTGTCGAGATGCACCTTGGTGTTGGCAAGACAATGTACCTTGTCAAGATGTAGCTCAGGGTCCCTGTCAGGCCCTGCTCCTGGTTCACAACACCTCCAGTCCCCTGGGGAAGCAGGGGCAGGGGAGAGACTCCTTGAGGCCCCATTAGCCTGGCCTGTTTATGTGACTTCTCTAAGTGTTTTTGCAAGAGAGGCCTCCTACTGCTTCTGGAAGCTTAACTAATGAAGCTCCAGGGAGTAGCTCTCTGGGAAGATGGGGACAGGGCTGGCTTGGGCAACACAGAGGCCTCTGGGATTTGCTTAGCGGCCTGGTGGAGGAAACCCAGCTGTTTAGATGTGAGAAATGCTGGGCAGCTCTTCGGTAGATAAGTTGGGGGTGGGGAGGGGGACATAGCTCTTAGCTCTCCCTTCCCTTTACTCTAGAGCTTAACATTTTCTGCAGGGCTTCCCTGGATATACCAGTCCTGCTGTGCCTCAGAGACAGTTCCTAATATGTGGAAAAGAAAATATGTTTAAAAACCTGTAGTTGAGACAGTGGCCACCTTGGAAGGGAAATGATTAAAATAATAATAATTTTTTAAAAGCTAGAGAAGGCCTCTGGAGTGCTGGGCACTGGACAAGTCTGGGTCAGGGTGCTGCTTACAGGGGCAGGTTCACTTTGTGATCATCCAGGAGACCCTGTAGGTGACCCACTGCTTGGTGCCACGAAGATTTCCCAGCCAGCCTCATCCTTAGAACTGGGCTGCCAAGGGTCCTGCTGAGAGCCTTCCTGGCTTTCTCCCTCAAGTCCCCAGAAGAGATCCCCTGCACATAGGAATTCTACACCCTGAGCAGGACATCTGATCCCTCACTGGGCCTGTCCTCTCACACTCCTTCATCTCTTCTTTCTGTCTTTCTTCATCTCTTCTTCAGTCGGTGCTGTGACCGCAAGAGCTGTGGTAACCGGAATGAGACACCTTCAGATCCAGTCATTATTGACAGGTACAGGCTTGGGGAGGGGACCTGGACTGAACCACTGAGCATTCAGCAGAGAGGTGGAAGCAGAGAGGTTCCCTAGGGTGCTATGTGGGTGGCTCTGAGGCCAGTGAGACTTCCTAAGGGGCCAAGGAAGTGCCAGCCATAGCCCGCTGAGAGAAGTCCCTCTGACAAGCTCTCTGGAGCTGCAGTCCCCAGCTCCTTTAGCAAAGGAACCAGAGAAGAACAAGGATGTGACAGGATGGGGAAGAGCATCTAAGGAGGGACCACAGAGAGTGGGGTTGCTGTGGGCAAGGTGCTGGTGCTCTGTGCTGTTTGACTTGACTCCTGAGTGCTAGGAACACATCTGTGCACCCCCACACCTGTCTTAGATCTGGATTTTGTTATATAAGGGGAGAAGCCAAGAGTCAGAGACACAGAGAGAGAAATGACATTCAAAGATGTCCACAAGGTTGCAGATCTGATCAACTTGGATCTAATGGAGGGAGTCCATTAGAAAGGAGATTTGGGGGAGAGAGAGCAAGTTTGCAGGGTGAAATGCTAGGAGTTTCGTGGTAGCCAGACCATGTTTGGGAGGCTAACTAAACCCCCAGGTGGGAAGTTTAAGAAGCAGCTGAGAACACAAGTGGGGGTCCTAAGGGAAGGATGTAGGCTGTGGACACAAATGTGAATAAATGGGATGGGGGAAACGAGAGTTGATAGAAAACAGGAGAGTTCCAAGGGCTGGACCTGAGGTGTCCAGTATTTAGATGTCATGGAGGCATAGAACAAGCAAAGGAGAAGGAATAGAAGCTGCCAGTGAGGTAAGAGAAAAACCAAGGCAGTGCCGTGCCCTGGAGCTTACATCAAAAAATGCCCCAAGGAGGAGGCAGTAGGCAGCTGTAACCAATACTGCTCAGCACTGATCATTAGATTTAGCAGCGGCAAAGATGTTGATGACCTCAACAGGAATATTTCAGCGGAGTTGAGGTGCATTGCCAAGCCCTTGTACAATGCCAGGGATTGACCTAACTGGGGCAGCCAGAGAATGAAGGAATGACAAACACATGGACACACAGGAAAGCTGGGATTGGATGTTCTGTGCTCAATCTCAGAGGGGCCTTGGCATCCCAGAAGCTCAGTGTGTTTAACATATACAGTTCAGCAGGGAGGTGGGGTTATTGCATATAGCTGAACAAGGGGCTGAGGCTATTACCTACAGATAAACAAGCACTCGGGGTTGTTACAGCTGCACAAGGAGGTAGGTTTAGCTAACCGCACACAGTAGGAGCAATCTCTGTAGGGGAGCAATCTCTGTAGGGAAGCAGTCTTCAGGATGTGAACATTGGAGGGTGGGGGTGGGGCGGGTCTGCGCATCTGTCAACTTTCGAACTCAGACCCAAGGAAGGCTTTTCCATCCCTCTCAGCCTCACCTAGGGGAGGCTTTGCCCCTCCTGTGGGATTGAGCTACTGGAGTTTTTGATGTCCATGTCAACAATATACATACAGTCCGGACTTAACTGGCTCCCTACAGTGTACAAGGAGAATAGGATTGTAGAGTTCAGAAACCGCAGAACAACCTTGAAGGGGTCAGAGAAGCAGGTTGGTGGCTGGAACAACGTAAGTAAGAACAAGGAAAACTCCAGTGTGACATCCAGTATATGCAAGAAAGAGAAGGGAGGATTTCTATGCTACTGCCTACAGCTAGTGAAAGGGGCAGGCTCTAGTGCATCAGCTGATACACTGGCTTCATCCGGGAACACTGACCATTGGGCCAGGGAAGGAACGAGGAAGACAGAGAACATGGACGCTGAAGTGGGTCAGTGTGGGAGCTTGCTGATACTCCCTTCTGATTGCTTCTTGGTTTTGTTTTATGATGGCTTTGTTTTCTCAGTGAAGAAGGAAGGTGGACAGCTGAGGATGAAGATGGAGAGGGAGACACTAGGGGGATGGCATAGTTAGTTATCTAGGAGAATGAATGGTCTGGGGAAATCTCACGTCATTACCAAGCAGCGGCAGGGCCTGCTCGAGTTCTGTGGTCATACATTTAGAGAGAGCTTTCTCTGGCCATCTTGGGCTATACAGGTAGAGCTGCAGAACAGGTGAGTGGTTATGTGAGCCCCAGGGGAGGGGTTGCCAGCTGAGCACAGTGGAAGCTGGGGTGGTAAAAGAGTGGAAGGCAGGGGCAAGATGTCATTACAGAGATGAAATGGGACTCACGAGGACTGAGGAGTGAGGAGGGGGAATGTCGGTCCAGATGGGGTTGAGAAATTGTTGGAGATGAGTGACTAGGCAGGAAGTGAGAAGGGGGCTGGAGAGTAGACTGCTGAGAGGTGGGAGTGTTTTGTGTTGAATTTTGTGCCACAAGGCCAGCAAAAGAGGGGAGCAATGTCAACAGAGGAGAAAATGCTCAGGGAATGGGGTGGAGAGAGTGTCGGAAGAAGAAAAAATCTGTATTGGTACTGAAATCATCAAGGACTGTATACAGGAGCAGCATTCGCGATTATAGATAGTGCAGGAAGTGTGAGGTTGACAGACAGATGCAGTGAGCAATGACTCCCCGACTTCCCCTGTCTCCATCAGTAACCCGACAGTCCTGTCCCAGCGACTTCGTTTCTCGTTCTCTGAGTACGGCTGAGCATACCCTCACGTTTCTTTTTAACGCTCTGTTCATGTTTTGTGCTCAGTCTTCTCTAAGATTGGTGTCTCTTAGTGGCTTATCTGAAAGAACTCGGTCTGTTGCTCTGAGCTGTACATGTTTGTTCTGTTCGGCTGTTGTCTTGAACGGTGTTGTGATGAAGTTTGTCTGGTCTTTCAATTTAAAAAAAAATATTCTGGGCTTTTGTTGTGTTTAGAAAGGCTTTTATATTAACATTATTTTATTTTATTCTGGAGATGCTAAGGGTGAAACCCAGGGCCTCTGAGGTACTCTCCTGATGAACTACACCTTCATTCCTAAGATGACTTTTAAAGTTTATCCTATGGGGCTGGAGAGATGGCTCAGTGGCTGAGTACTTGTTGCTCTTGTAAGGACCTGGGCTCTGTTCCCAGCACCCACATGATGGTTACTACCATCAATAACTCCAGTTTCAAGGGATCTAACACCTTCTTCTGACATCCTAGGGTACCAGGCACACATGTGGTATATATACATACATTCAGGCAAACACTCACATAAAGTGATTTATTTTTTAAAGCAAAAATGTTATATCCTATATGATACATACCAAAGAACAATAAAATAAAAATCATGAAACATTCCACAAGACGGGTGAATATGAGACCAGCCTAGGATACACAGGGAAACCCTGCTCCATGAAAACAATAAATAAAAATTTAAAAATCCCACTGCAACCAATTCTTTCTTGTTTCATACCATTGTGTACTCCTCTTGTGAAGATGAGTGTGACTTCATTATTTCTAAATTAAGTTACCACTGACTGTATAATCTCTAAATAATATGTTGTGTAGTTAGAGTTGTGTTTGTTGTTGTTGTTTGTTTGTTTGTTTTGCTGTTGTTTTGAGACAAGGTCTGACTGTGTCGCTCTGGCTGTCCCAGAACTAGATATATAGACCAGGCTGGCCTTGAACCCATAGGGATCTGCCTGCCTCTGCCTTCTAAATGCTGAGATTAAAGTCATATACCACCACACCTTGCCTACATTTTTCTTTTTTCAATTATTGTTTTTTTTCTTGTTTATGTATTTATTTACTTATTTACCTACTTGTTATTTATAGTTTTTGAGACACTGAGTGGTCCAAGCTGCCATTGAACCTGTAATTCTCTTGCCTCCTCACTTGTATAGTGCTGGGACAGTAGATGTTTGACACACTCAGCTCCCAGTTGATTTTTGTGACCTCTTAGTGTTTTAATCACTATAGATTGATGATGATGATGATGATGATGATGATGTGAAAAAAGTATATAGGGCAAGTGCTTACTTTCCCTAAATATTTTTTCAAGAGAATACTGGACATTTGGACCTTTAGTGTTCTTCATGCAAATTTTAGAATCTGCTTGTATAGATTCTCACATCAATCTACACATGTACACACACACACACACACACACACACACACACACATACACACCTACTTAGTGTGTAATAATATCCTTTGAGTAAAATGACAATGAATACAGTCTATCTGTCCATTTACACAGCTGCTTTTAATGCCTTTCAGTAAAGTTGTATAATTTTTCAAGGCCACATGTACTCATTCACTTATTCAGTAAATAGTTGTTGAACAGTACTGTGTACCAGACACTGGGTAAATAGTGTACGTACCAGAGTCTGATACCAGATAGACAAGGAGCTAGAGATGAAGTAACCAAGGAAAACTGCAGCTGCATCATGGCAACTGTGTCTCCTGCCAGTCAGAATGCCTTTGTGGTTAAACATCCTTGAAAATGAACTTACGTTGTTCAAGCTTTGTTAGACATTAAGATGCCAGGAGGCATTCCCCTGCACATGTGCATTCACAGGGGGTCTACATTCTCAAAAGACCTGACATCATTATACTATTACTTGCATTGTGGCTTTTCTTTTAATGTGTATGGGTGTTTTGCCTGCATGCATGGATGTATGTGTACAGCGTGCATGCCTGGTGCCAGAAGAGGTCAGAAGAGGGCATTGGATCCCCTGGAACTGGGCTTACAGATGGCCGTGAGCTGCCATGTGGGTGCTTAGAAACAAGCCTGGGTCCTCTGCAAGAGCAACAAGAGCTCTTCACCTCTTAGCCATTTCTCCAGCCCCATACTGTGCTTCTGACACCCTCTATTGGTGGGATTTTCTAGAGGAGCATGGGAACCAGTGCTCTAAAAGGGAGATCTGGTCCACCATGACCTGGGAGGGAGAGTTACCTTATGTCATGAACTTGCCACTTAATCTCATAAATACACATGAAAACCTTTTTAAAAATCCAAATGCAGAACCTCCTGGACTACTCCCTGTCTTGAGGTGGTCCACTACAATCTCTTTTTGGAGTGTTTATTTTGCTTAATTTGTTTAATAAACTTCTGCTTAAATCATCCAGTCTTGACTGAATTTTTTTCCTTCTCAAGAAGACAAGAACCAAGAGACCCCAGGGACAGCTTTAGGCTTTATATATGAATATAAAAGAATAAACAAGTCAGACAAAAATACTTGTCCCCATGGGAAAAGAAAGTGCGGGGAGTTAAGTAATAATAATTTTCAAGAAAACGTTGGTTATTTTGCCCTGCTGTGTTCTCATGTAAATCTTTGAATCTACTTATATAAAGTTTAAGTCTTTTAGAAGGAAATGGGGAAATAGGGACAAGTGAGTAATTCTGATGGAGAAGTGCAGTTTTAAATGGCATAGTCACAGTTGACTTAACTGGAAATGTGGCATTTGAGGAAGGACTTCAAGAGATGAAAGAATGAGCCACGCAGATATACATACCTTCTCATGACCATTTACATATTTTATTCCCATTGAAAATTATATCCTTAATTTTTTCTTTATTATTGAGAAATTCATACACATGTACAATAAATATGATCATATCTTCCCCTGATTTCCCCATCCCAACTCATCACACCCACCCATGTCCCTCTTAACATCTCCCCAACTTCGTAGGGTTTTTTTGGTTTTGGTTTTGGTTTTGAGATGGTATTTCTTTGTGTAGCCCTGGCTGTCCTGGAACTCACTCTGTTGACCAGGCTGGCCTTGAATCCACCTGCCTCTGCCTCCCCAGTGCTAGGATTAAAGTTGTACACCAGCACCAGCACCACCCCAATCGTGTCTTTCTTCTTTTTTTTTTTTAAGCTCACTAACAGCACATGCACACCAGTGTGGGGTCATGCACTGGGGCATGGGAATCACACCAATCATCAAAAAAAGTGATTCTCCTTCTCCCAGCAACTATCAACTACCAGTAGCTCCTCAGTAAAGGGTGGGCCTGGAGATCATTTACCCATCTGTGCTGGAAGTTTGGGTGGCTTGATCTTGTGCAGGTAACCATCGCTGCTATGAGATCATGATTACAACCATATCCTGTTCAAAAGACAGCATTTTAGAGCATTAGCCCCATCTTCTGTCTCAGTGGTTCTCAACCTTCCTGATCCTGCGACCCTCTAATGCAGTTCCTCATGCTGTGGTGACCCCCAACCATAAAATTATTTTCATTGCTATTTCATAACTGTAATTTTGCTACTGTTATGAATTGTGATGTAAATATGTTTTCCAGTGATCTTTGATGGGGGTCACGACCCTCGAGTTGAGAACCACTGCTCTGGCTCTTACATTCTTTGTACTTTCTCTTCCATGATGTTCCCTGAGCCTTGGTGGCAGGGTTGATAAAGATGTGACATTTAGAACTGAGTGTTCAGTTTCTTATTCTCAGCACTTTGATCAACCATGCTGCACTGACTACTACCCACTGTATGAAGTAGCTTCTTGACCAAGGTTGAGAGCAGCCTAGGTCTATGGGAGAAAACATAAATATGTAGAAGGCATTTGACAGTATGACTGCTTAGCAAAACAATAACCAGTTCTACCCAAGAGCCTGGGACCTCCCCAGCAATGGACTTTTACATTTTTTTAAAAAATTTTATGTGTATAGTATTTTGCCTGCACACACACACACACACACACACACACACACACACACACACACACACCAGTGCTGGTGCCTGTGGAGGCCAGAAGAGGGCATCAGATCTCCTGGAACTGGAGTTACAAATGATTGTAAGCTACCTTGTGGGTGGCCAGGAACCAAACCTGGGTCCTCTGGGAGAGCCGCCAGTGCTCTTAACTGGTGAGCCATCTCTCCAGCCCCACCCATGGACTCTTGACCAAGCATGAAATTCCCTCCTGTGGCGCCACCATATCCACATATCATTTGTTGATGTGCAACTGATTTTCAGATGTGATCTTTTGCTTTGCTTTGATTTAATTTTCTATGTACGTGCCATTTACTCTGAACCTCTGTTTTAACTATCCAGGCCTTTTGTATGTGACTTTTATTGCTTTATTGCACTGTTTAGGACTACAAGCACAGCCTTGAGTACCGTAAGCATTGTAGGCTGGGCATGCTGGTGTACACCTTCAATCTCAGCACTCAGGAAGCAGAGGCAGGCAGAATTCTGTGAGTTTGAGGTCTGACTGGTCTATATAACAGTTCCAAGCCAACCTGTCAAAAAATCAAGCAACCAAGCACTATAATGGGCATTACTTTGACTTTTCTTTTTCAGACAGGGTCTCCCTCTATAACCCAGGCTAGCTTCAAACTTGTGATCTTCCAGCCTTAAGCTCCCAAGTGCTGGAGTAAGCTGCCATGCCTTGCTTGTAACGGGCATTCTTGTTTTGTTTTGAAATAGTGTCTTGCTGTGTAGTCCTGGCTACTTGGCATGTAGACAATACACTTATTTATTTGGTTGGCTCTTTTATTTGGTGGGTTGGTCTCCTTCCCTTCCTCCCTCCCCTCCCTCCTTCCTCCCAGGATTCACTCACTCCTCATTCTTCCTTTTACTTCTTATTTTGGAACAGGATCTCACTAAGTTTCTCAGGATGGCCTTGGTCTCATTCAGTATCTCAGACAGGCATTGAACTTGTGATCATCCTGCTTCCACTTCCCAAGTGCCTGGGATTATAGGCCTGTACCACTAGGTCCAACTCTGTTTACAGTGGCACACAGTCGGGAGGAGGCTCAGCAGTTCAAGGCTATCTTTGGCTACATTGCAAGTTCGAGGTTGCCCTGTACTGCATCAGACTCTTTCTCAAAACAACATAAAAGAATGTTAACACCAGCTTCCTACCTGTGGATTATATTCCATCGGGTTAAGGAAGGTGGCTTTCCATTTTAACCATGGATGGATGTTGAATTTAAAATGTTGCTTTTCTCTGCATGTCTTGAGTTGCTCATATAACTTTTCTCCTTTAATCTATTTACCCATTAATGTGCTGAATTACGTTAATGGGATTTTGTGGGTTTTTTACTTGTGTGCACACATGTGGAAGTTAGAGGTGGAGGATGACGTCTTTCTCCCTCTCCTCCACCTTACCTTTTGAGATAGTATCTCACTGAACCTGATATGCGCAGACTGACTAGACTGGCTGGCCAGTGAGCTCTGGGGATCTGCCTGTCTCCATCCCCTCCACTAGGGTTACAGATGTCCGTGACCTCTGGCCTTTTTACATGGATGCTGGGGATCAAACCCAGGTCTCATGCTTATGCTTACGGGCACTTTACCAACTGAGCATCTCCATTAATGCCAATAAAGTTTAATACCACGTGACTCGTGGTGTAGAGAGCCTATGACGATTCGCTACCTCCATCTGCCGTGCTAGCTGCTCTGCCGATCATATGTTTAAGGCGCTTGCTTTTATGTTCATCTGTGATCTGTAAATTTCTTATAATTTACTTTTTATTGTGTGATTTTTGACCCATGATTTGCCAGCATTAAATAATTAAATGGGGCTCTGGTCTCTTTTTATTGTTTGTTGGATGAGTTTGGATTGTTCTGTGAAATTTTGTTAGCATTTGTCTCAGGTTTGACTCTGTTTTCAGTGATCAGAAAACTACCTAGGCCTTCTGTTTCTTTCCACTGAGCCCCAGGCCTCATGCATACCAGGCAAGTGCCCTGTCACTGAGCTGCACCCCAAACCCCTCCCACTGTTTAATGAGCTTACACTTAAAGGGATCTGTGCACCGTTGCTAAGTTTTCGAATTTGCTTTCACAAAGTTGTTCATAAGGTTCCTTTTATAATTTCTCTGGCTGGATGTGGTGGCACACACCTTTAATCCAAGCACTCTGGAGACAGAGGCAGGTGGATCTCTGTAAGTTCAAGGCCAGCCTGGTCTACATAGGTAGTTCCAGGACAGCCAGGGTTAAGTAATAGAGAAACCTATCTCTAAATAATAAATAAATCTGCTTTTTTGGCTGTGAACCTTTTCTCTCTCTGTTTGTGTCATTCCCTTGTCCTTAAATTTTGCTGGCAAATTAACATTTTTATTATGTGCTTATTATTTCTTGTTTATTTGTTTGAGGCAGGATCTTGCTATGCAGTCCTGGCTCTTCTGATCCTCACACTGTAGTCCAGGCTGGCCTTAAACTTGTAGCTATCCTCCTGCCTCAGCCTCATGAATGCTGAGACTGTAGAAGTATGTTGCCCTTCCCTATACTTGTGCTTACTTTTTTTTTCTTTTTAAATCTTTATTGATTCTGTGAGTTATGTTCTCCCAGTATTCTCGACCCCTCTGACTCCCATAAGCCTTCCTCCCCTTCTTCTGTGGAGTGCCCAGAGCTCTGCCTGATATTTGGCCGTGGGTCTCAGGGCTCATAGGGGCTCACAGAGACTGATGTGGCAACCACAGAGCCTGCAAGGGTCTGCACTAGGTTCTCCGCATACAAGCTATATGATTCCCTACCACACCCTTGGGGGTTTTGTTGGACTCCTAACAGTGGGAGTGGGGGTGTCTCTGACTCTTTTTCCTGCTCATGGGACCCTTTTTCCTCCTAGTGGGTTGCCTCATCCAGATATGAGAGTCATGCTTAATCTTTTTGCATCTTTTTATGCCGTGTTTGGTTGATACCATTGGGAGGCCTGTTCTTTTCTAAAGAGAAACAGGAGCAGTGGATCTGGGGGGAAGGGGGTGGCTGGGATGAGGGGAGGGAGGGGAGGCTGTGGTTGGGATGTATTGTATGAGAGAAGAATAAAGAAAATATTTTAAAATTATTTTTATTTAATACTTTTGTTTGGTTTTTGAGTATTTTACCTGCATGTGTGTCTGTGAGTTACGTGTGTGCCTGCTGCCTGTGGAGGCCAGAAGAGAGCCTCAGATTCCCTGAAACTGGAATTACAGACAGTTGCTAACTGCCATGTGGGTGCTGGGAATTGAACCTGGGTCCTCTGCAAGAGCAGCCAGTGCTCTTAACCACTAAGCCATCTCTCCAGCCTTTTATTATTCCCAAAAAGCTGTTAGTCTTGTCAATCTTTTCCTAATGTGTATTGCTTTTCAGTACATTAATTTCTGCTTCATTGGGTTTATATTGTTATTCTTTTCTAGCTTCTTAAGTCAGATGTTTGTTAGTTTTTACCATTTTCTTTATTCATACGATCACCTAAAGTTATGTCATTTACTTAAAATACTTTTCCAGGAGCTGGGGAAATAGGGCCACTGTGATGGGCTCAGTGCTAAGTATTGTTAAATTTTTGTTATGCTTTCTCTTTTATCACAGGGACCTTAGAAGTATGATTCCTTATTCTTTATTTTAAAAAATAGTTTTACTTAGAAATAATGATAAACCATAAAATGCATATGTAGTATTCAACTCACCAAGTACAGCACATGTCTGTAATCCCAGCACCCAGGAGGCTAAGTCAGGAGGATTGCCTTAAGTTCAAAGCCAGTCTAGGAATACAATATGTGATCTTTTTTTTGTCTAGTTTATTTTACTTGCTTCAAGTTTTTGAGATTTATCTATATTGTGGCATGCGTCAATAGTTCGTTTCTTTATATTGTCGTCATATTCCATTGTATGAATTTGACGACGTTTGTCAGCTCACCATTTGGTAGACTTTTGAGTTGTTTCTAGTTTGGGAGTATTGCAAATAAAATTTTACAAACATTCACATGCAACTCTATATGGACAAATGTTCTTGTTTCTCTGGGGTAAAGTGTCTAAAATCGGAACGGGAGTCACATGGCAAGTGTGCATTTAGTGTTGTGAGCGGCAGCCTGTCTCTGAGTGCTTGGAGCATTTTACATCCCTATCATCAGTGTTTGCACGTCCCATTAACGCTTAGAGAGAGCTAGTTTTAATTTTAGCTGTTCTAATAGGTGTGTAGTCGAATCTCATTGTGGTTCTAGTCCGTGTGTCCCTAAGTGCTAATGACGCCACTCTCTTCATGTGCTTATCTGCCATCCCCACAGTGTCCTGGTAAGGTGCTGCTCAAATCCTCATCACCGTCCTCCTTTTTTTTTTGGGGGGGGGGGGAAGAAAGGGTTTATTTGACTTATACTTCCAAATTGTAGTCCATCCCTGAAGGAAGTCAGGACAGGAACTCAAATGGGGCAGGAACCTGGCGGCAGGAGCTGATGCAGAGACTGTGGAGGAGGATGCTTACTGGCTTGCTTCCCCTGCCCTCCTTTTTAACTAGGCAGACTCTCTTCTTAGTATTGCATCAGGGCAGTTCTCCATCCACTGTAGACGCAGGTGCTTCACCAGACAAGCACTTGGCAAGTGTTTTCTTTCAGTCAGTGTTTATGTCTCTAATCTCATAGCACTGCCTTTTGAAGAACAGACGTTTTACTTATTCGAAGGAAGTTTAATACATGTTTTTTAGTTTTTTTCCCCTTTTGTGGTTTGTGTGTTTGTTGTCCTAGCTGAGATCATATATATATATATATATATATATATATATATATATATATATATATATATATATATATATATTTTTTTTTGGTTTTTTGAGACAGGGTTTCTCTGTGTAGCTTTGTGCCTGTCCTGGAACTCACTTGGTAGCCCAGGCTGGCCTCGAACTCACAGAGATCCACCTGGCTCTGCCTCCCGAGTGCTGGGATTAAAGGCGTGCGCCACCACCGCCCGGCGAGATCATCTATATTTTATGGGCCTGGGTTTTATGTTTAAAAGTCCATGATCCATTTAAGTTAATTTTTTAAAGATTTATTTATTTATATTGTATGTATATGAGTGTTTTTAATGCACGTATATAAGTGTACCACATGTATCCCCAGTGCCCAAGGAGGCCAGAAAAGGGCACCAGTTCTCATGAAACTGGAGTTACAGATGGTTGTGAGCTGCCACATGGGTGCTGGGAAACAGGCCCGGGGCCACAGCAGTAAAGCCCATGCTCTGACCACTGAGCCATCTCTCCAGTCCTAATCTGATTTTTACAATGCTGGGTATAGAACCCAGGGCCTTGTGCATGCTAGGCATGTGCTCTACCACTGAGCTACAGCCTCAGCCCCTAAGTAAATTTTCATAGATAATGAGAGGTCTTGGTTCAAACTGGTTCTGGTTGATTGATTGGGTGGGTTAAGTTTTTGGTTTTTTCCTTTTCTTTCCTTTTGTTTTTCTTTTTGTTGTTGCATTCTCCACCCAGGAGATATTCAGTTGTTATAGCACTGTTTATTTAAGACTCTCTGCTATGGTACGTTGCCTTTGCTATTTGTTTCGCGCGCGCGCGCGCACACACACACACACACACACACACACACACACACACACACACACACGCTTATTTCTATGTGTCTCGGCTGATTTCTGGACTCTTGTCTGTCCTGTTGATCCATTAGTGTTCTCTTTCATGCCAGTGTCAGCCTGTTTTGATTACTGTTGCTTTATAATAATGCTTGTTGTTTTCGTTCTTTGAGACAAGGTCTCACTATGTAGCCTTGGCACCTAAAACTCTTTATGTACACAAGGCTGGTCTGGAACTCAGGTTGATCTTCCTGCCTTTGCCTCACAAGCTAGAGTCTCATGGATTCCAGGTTAGCTTTGAATTCCCTGTGGACCCAGAGATGACTCCTAATCTTTCTTCCTCTACCTCCCAAGTGCTGGGATCACAGGTGTATGCCACCACCCCTGTTTAATACATGTTGAGGATCAAATCCAGGATGTCATGCATGCCAGACAAGCACTGTGCCGACTGGCCCGTAACCCTTGCAGCTGGGGAATGTAAGTCCTCCATATAATTTAAAATAATTCTATTACTGTATGTGCACACACACACACACACACACACATGCATGCAAACCATTGTGTACTTGTGGAGGTCATACAACTTGTGGGAATCAGTTCTCTCCTTCCACTATGTGGGTCTCAGGGGTTTAAATCAAGCCATTAGACTTGGTGGCAAGCCCCTTCACCCACTAACCCATCTTGCCAGCCTTTGTTCTTCCTGTTCCCTTTGTATGGCTAGTCTCCATTCTTTGCGTTTCCAAATGAACTTGTGGATTAGTTCACCAATTAAAATTATTTTTTATTACTAGCATGTGTGTGTGCCTTTAGATTCTAGGGGTTGAATGTAAGCCTCTGGCTTGTGTAGCAAGCACTTTTAACCATGAAGCCGTCTTCACAGACCCGGTTTATCTTTTTTTTTTTCCTCCAAGAGAAAAAGGCCCAGTGGTTTGATTAGAATCATATTGGATTTCTGGATCAATTTGGGAAAATTATTATCTTGACAATAAAGTTTTCTAGTGTACCCACAGGTAATTTCTTCACTTATTTAGATCGTCCCTACTCTTAGGATTATTTGCAGTCTTAAGTATAGACATTTTACATCTCTTTAGATATTTAGATTTACATTGTTATGATTTGTTTCCATTTTATTATTTTAATTTACTGTAAATACTACTTTAAGTTTCAGTTTCCAGTTGTTCTAAATACAAATGATTTTTGTCTATTGATTTAATAATCTACAGCCTTACTAAAATCATTTATTTACTTCTAGTAGCCTTTGAAAGAATCTGTCTGATTTTGACATAGACAATCCTGCCATTTGAAAATAAAGTTAATTCATTACTTCTCATTTAGATACCTTTGGCTTTTCTTTCTTGTCTGAGTATTCTGACTCTATTTCCCAAAATAAAGCTGATTAGTAGTGGTGAGAATGAGTATGTATTGATCTTGGTTGGAGAACATTTAGACATTCACCCGTATATATTACATTAGTTTTAAGTTTTTCATAAATGTCCTTTATCAAGTTGAGGGAGTCCCCACTGTTTTTAGTGACTGAGCATTTTTATGAAGATTGGGTGGTGGGGGTCAACAAGATGGGTCAGCAGGTAAAAGTGTCTGCCACCAAACCTGATGACCCGAGCTTGATCTCTGGAACCTGTATGGTGGGAGGACAGAGCCAACTGACTTCTACAAGTGGGTCTTCTAACCTCCACATGTGCCCCGTGACATGTACACACACACATATCTAAAAATGTAATAAAAATTAAAAGAAAAAAGGTGTGTTGGGATTGGACATGGTGGCACACACCTGTAATCCTACCACTCAGGGGCAGAGGTAGGAGGGTCCTTGCAAGTTTGAGATGAGCATAGTCTACAGAGTGATTTCAGGCCAGCAAGGGCATAGTGAGATTCTCTTTCAAAAAGACCAAAAAAATGCATTGGATATTAGATTTTTGCCAAATACTTTTTTTCTGCATCTATTAAGATGATCATACTTTTATGATTAAAAAATTATATGTAGGTATATGTGACTGCTTGAATTTATATGTACCACATATGTGCAGGTGCCCAAGGAGGCCAGAGGTCATCAGGTCACCTGGAACTGGATTATAAACTGTTAGTTATTAACCACCTGATGTGGATGCTAGGATCTGAATCCTTTGCAGAGCAATACATGCTTTTAACCACTGAGCCATCATATATTTAAAATTTTTGCTTTAGTATACTAAACTACATTTGATGGTTTTCTAATATTAAAATAACCCCACATTTTGTCCAATAAACTCTTACTTGTATGTATGAAAATATGTATCATATTTTAATATGCTCTTGAATTCAATTTAATAAAATTTGTTTAGAATCTTTAACTTAATTAAAAAATTTTTAAGCATCTATTTTTATTTATATGTATGCGTGTCTGTGTATTAGTATGCCACATGTTTGTGGGTGCCCATGGAAGCTAGAAGAGGGCATTAGATTCCCTGGAGTGAAGCTACATGTGGTTATGAGACATGGGTTCTAGGAACTGAACTCAAGTCCTCTGAACGAGCAGCAGGGACTCGTAACAGCTGAGCCGTCTCTAAAGCCCCATTAATTTGTTTGCTCCTTTCTTTGTTTTGAGATGGTCTCTTGCAGCCTAGGCTGGCCTTGAACTCTTTATGAAACCAAAGATGAACTTGAACTCCAGATCATCCCCCCCTTCACCTCCCACGTGCTGGGTGTACAGGTGTGTGCCATCAAGCAAGCACTCTGCCAACTGACCTACATCCCCAGCCCTGCCTATATTTTTTACAACTGTCTTCATGATCAATACTTACATTTTTTTTTGTAATTTATTTGCTTGTTTTTAGTACTAGGGTAATATTTAAACACCATATGAATATTTGCTATCCCTTGGGTTCATTAGGAAGTATTTCTCCTCTTTGGTTTTTAAAAACAAATTTTACACTTATTAATTTGTGTGTGTGTGCACACATGAATGCATGTGTGTGTGCACAAGTGGAAGGCAGAGAATAACTTGTGGGAGTCGGTTCTTTCCATCCACCATGTGGATTCCAGGGATCAAACTCTGGTTGTTACCTTTGGCAATAAGTACCGTTACCAGCTGAGCTATCTTGCATGCCCATCCTCTTTGATTTTTTGAAAGAATTTGTGTAGAATTAATAACACTTCTTCAGTAAGTATTTGACAAAACTCACCAGTGTAGCCACCTAGCCTGAGGTTTTCTTTAATTGACATAAGGATTTATCTTTTTATTGGAGTTGAGGAGATAGAGCAGTTGGTAAAGTACTTGTTGCCAAAGCCTGGGGACCTGAGTTGGCTCTGCAGCATCTATGCAAAACAAACAAATAACAACAACCAGGACTTGATGGCACAAGCTTATAGCCCCATCCGTAGAGAAGCAAAGATGGGGATTCTGGGCCTCTCTGGCAAACACAGCTAGCAGAATCAGTGGGCTTCAAGTTCCAGCAAGAGACCCAAAAAGTAAGGTGGCAAGTGGTTGAGGCAGATGCCTGATTTCAGCCTTTGGCTTGCTGACTTAGTTACTTCTCTATCACTGTGACAAAACACCATGAACAAGGCAACTTACAAAAGAAAGTGTTCCATTGGGCTTACAGTTTTAGAGGGTTAGAGTCCATGATGACAGAGCAACGTGGCGACAGGAACAGCTGAGAACTTACATCTTAATCTGAAAGTGGAAGTGTGGGGCACTGGGAATGGTAGGAGTCTTTTGAAAACTCAGAGCCTTCCCCATTGACACACCTCCTCCAACAAGGCCACACCTGCTAATCCTTCTGAAACAGTTCTACCACCTGGGATTAAATATTCAAACACGTGAGCCTCTGGTGGGACTCTTCTCTTTCAAACCACCACATTCCCCTCCCTGGCCCCCTAGGCTCGTGGCTATATCATAATCCAAAATGCATTTAGTCCAACTTCAAAAGTCCCCATTGTCTTTCAGTCTCAACACTGCCTTAAAATCCAAAATTCAAATCTCTTTTGAGACTGAAGGTAATCTCTTAATTGTAACTCTCCATAGAAATCAAAAAGCAATTGCATATGTCCAGCATACAGTAACACAGAAATATACATGACTATTCCAAAAGGGAGAAATTGGGATAGTGAGGAAATACTGGACCAACGCAAGACCAAAACCCAGCAAAGTAAACTCCAAATCCTGTAGCTCCATGTCTGATGTCAGGGCTTAGATGGTTCCACCCTTGCAGCTTTGCTGACTGCAAAACACTACTCTCTCTTGGGCTGGTTCCACTCCCTGTCTGCAGCTTTCCTTGGCAGGTATCCCACAGCTCTGGCAATTCCAGCATGTGAGGGTCTCCAGTGAATACAGAGTTCAGCTTCACCCAATGGCTTCTTAGGGCATTCATGCAGGGACTGCCCTGCCACCCATTGCCTGGCCTCAGCAGCTCTCCTTAACCGCAGAGGAAGATTCCACAAGCCCTTTACTAGTGTATCCTCCAGGACTATACAGCCACATGAATGACACTGCCAAGTTTGGCTGCCAGCTTGCCGTGGAACTGTGAATCCATTTGCAACAGCTTTCACTTGGTTTTGTTAGTTTGTTTTGTTTTGTTTGTTTTTAGCAGAAAATTTCTTAGGCCTTTTCTTTCACAAGTAGGAAGCTTAGCTGGGTGGAGTCTTGCCCTGTGGGCATCCCTCCCTTTATTCCATTTTGGGTCAGGCCACTCCTTAATCACCTCATCTCTTTCAGCACGAGCCTTGTCTCCAACATTAAATTTCATGGTGCTCTTTTGCTCTTCAAACTGTGTATTTTGTGCCAGGTGTGGTGGCACATACCTTTAACCCCAGCACTCGTGTGGTAAAGAAATGGCAGTAGGAACAGCTGAAAGCTCTTGTCTTGACCCACAGGCAGGAGGCAGAGAGCACACTGGGAAGGAAAACTCAAAGTCCACCCCAAGAAGCACGCCTCCTCCACCAAGGCCACACCTCTTAATCGTTCCTAAACAGTTCCACCAACTGGGACCAAGCATTCACACATATGGGGAGCCATGGGGGGCCATTCTCATTCAACCACCACATCTGCTCATGCACCTGCACATACATGCAAACAAAAGTTTATTTTTAAAAAAGAGTGTATCCGTTTCTTCATGAATGATCTTTGGTGGTTGGTATCTTTTAACACATTTTTTCATTTCTTACAAATAGCTCAACTTGTTGATCTAAAGCTGTTCATAATGTTCTACTGTTGATAGTAACATCACCTTTCTCGTTTCTGAGACTGGCAACTTGTGGTTTCTCTCTTTTTCCATTAATCAGTTTGGCTACAGATTTGCCTGTCTTATTGCTCCAAGAGAACCAGCTCTGGGTGATTTTCTCCACTGCTTTTTGTTTTTTATTTCTGTGTGTGTGTGTGTGTGTGTGTGTGTGTGTGTGTGTGTGTGTAGTTGCAGGCAAGGTGAGCTGAGCTATAGCCCCAGCTCTTATCCTACTGATTTCTACTTTAATATGCATTTTCTTTCATTTGCTTACTTTTGTTTAAATTCCTGTAGTTTTTCTGGTTTCTTTCTCTTTCCTTTTTGTTTTATGTGTATGGGTGTTTTGCCTGCATGTATGTCTGTGCACCACACGTGTGCAGTGCCTACATAGGCCAGAAGAGGGTGTAGTATCCCCTGGTACTGGAGTTACAGAAGGTTATGAGACTCCATGTGGATGCTATGAGTCTTAGTAGGTCCTCTGGAAGAGCAACCAGTGCTCTTAATCACTGATCATCTCTCCAGCCCCATTTTTTCTGGTTTCTTTCTTTCTTTCTTTCTTTCTTTCTTTCTTTCTTTCTTTCTTTCTTTCTTTCTTTCTTTCTTTCTTTCTTTTGAGATAGGGTTTCTCTGTGTAACAGTCATAGCTGTTCTAGAACTCAATCTGTAGACCAGGCTGGCCTCAAACTCACAGAGATCTGCCTGCTCCGCCTCCCAAGAGCTGGAATTAAAGGCGTGTGCCACCACCGCCCGGCTCTGTTTCCTAAGGCAGAAGCCAAGTCACTGATTTAAAGCCTTTCATTTTATCTAAAGTGGATTTTCAGAGTTAGGAATTTCTCCTTAAATACTCCTTTAGTAACATACCAAACATTCTGGTAAGTTTTGTTTTCATTTTCATTCAGTTTTTAGTTTTAAATTCCATGGAGCTGGAGAGATGGCTCAGTGGTTAAGAGCATTGCCTGCTTTTCTAGAGGAGCCAGATGTGGTTCCTAGCACCCACATGGCAGCTCACAACTGTCTGGGCACCAAGCACATACATACATGCAGGCAAAACAATCATACATATATGTAGCTAGAGTTTTCCTGCCTGGCCCACGGTCAGGGCAAATCTCTCTCACCTGCCAGTCCCACAGCCGCTCAGACCCAACCAAGTAAACACAGAGACTTATATTGTTTACAAACTGTATGGCCGTGGCAGGCTTCTTGCTAACTGTTCTTACAGCTTAAATGAATCCATTTCTATAAATCTACACCTTGCCACATGGCTTGTGGCTTACCGGCATCTTCACATGCTGCTTGTCATGGCAGCGGCTGGCAGTGTCTCTGACTCAGCCTTCCACTTCCCAGAATTCTTCTCCTCCTTGTCCCGCCTATACTTCCTCCTGCCTGACTACTGGCCAATCAGTGTTTTATTTACTAACCAATCAGAGCAACACATTTGCCATACAGAACATCCCACAGCACATATAAAATGAAAATAAATCTTTTAAAAATGTTTCTAATCTCCTTTTAGAGATCTGTCTGACTCACGTGTTATCTATGATCTAAAAAAAGCTGGTGACATGACTCACAGTGAGTAAAGGCTGCTAATCCTGACAACCTGTGTTCAATCCCTAACATACACAAGTTGTCCCCTGGCCTCCACATATTCGCTTTGGTATGTGCCTGCGCATGCATGCATGCGTGCATGCATGCACGCACGCGCGCGCGCGCGCGCGCACACACACACACACACACACACACACTCACTCACTCACAAAAAATGCAATTTAAAAAGTAAGAAATAGAAACATGGAAATGCTCCTGGGATCTTCCCATTATTAGTTTCCAGTTGAACATACCTTGTATGACTTGAATCCTTTTGAACTTGTTAAGCATTATTTTATGAGCCAGGGCATAGCACACCTTTTAAAAATGTCTTGCTTGCATATGCAAACAGCATGTATTATGTTATTGATGGATAAAGTTGAATAAATATTGAACAAGTCAAAGTCGATGACATAGTTGCACAAGGCTGAATATCCTCAATGATTATCTGCCTAGTCTGTAACTAAAAGGAGGTTATGAAATCCCTGGATAGGGCCTGCTGAGATGACTTCGTGGTTAAGGGCACCAGCTGCTCTCTCAGAACACATGGGTTCAATTCCCAGCAACCATACTGTGGCTCACAACCATCTGTAACTCTAGTTCCAGGGGATCGGATGCCCTAGCTTCTAACCTCCACAGGCACTAGGCATTCATGTTGTACATAGACATACATGCAAGCAAAACGCCTGTATGCATAAAATAAAAAAAATAAATAAATCTTTTTAAAAAGTCACTGACTAGTCGGGCATAGCTCATTTGGTAGGACTTTGCCTAGCATGCATGTCGCCTTGGGTTCCCTCCTATGCGCTATGCCGAAACCAGGTGTGGTGGTGCACACCTGTAATCTCTCAGCACTCAGGAGGTGGAGGCAGGAGGATCACAAGTTCAAGGTCATCCTCAGTAAGTTCCAAGTCTGGGCTACATGAGGCCCTAACTCAGTTAATAAATAAAATAAAGTCATTGATTATTACTGTGTGTTCTCTTTCTCTTGGGTTTCTGTCAGTTTTGTTCCCTAGAGGTTGACAATTTATTAGGTGCAGAATTTGAGATTATTATGTCCTCTTGTTTCATTGGCTCCTATCATGGAATCCGCTTCGACTCTAGATAGTCATACTATGCTAGCTTTTATTCTATTCCATCTGAGTATGTGCCATGCATGTCTGTGGCAGTCAGAGAAAACCAGC